>NW_027617611.1:0-107189 GCF_964187855.1 Myxine glutinosa | reverse complement strand
ACACTAACACAAGTGCGAAAAGTGGTTTTTCAACACTAACACAAGTGCGAAAAGTGGTTTTTCAACACTATCACAAGTGCAAAAATAGTTTTTCCACACTAATACAAGTGCAAAAGTGGTTTCCTTCACCAACACAAGTGCGAAAAGTGGTTTTTCAACACTAACACAAGTGCGAAAAGTGGTTTTTCAACACTAACACAAGTGCGAAAAGTGGTTTTTCAACACTAACACAAGTGCGAAAAGTGGTTTTTCAACACTAACACAAGTGTGAAAAGTGGTTTTTCCACACTAATACAAGTGCAAAAGTGGTTTCCTGCACCAACACAAGTGCGAAAAGTGGTTTTTCAACACTAACACCAGTGCGAAAAGTGGTTTTTCCACACTAATACAAGTGCAAAAGTGGTTTCCTGCACCAACACAAGTGCAAAAAGTGGTTTTTCAACACTAACACAAGTGCGAAAAGTGGGTTTTCAACACTATCACAAGTGCAAAATGTGTTTTTTCCACACTAATACAAGTGCAAAAGTGGTTTCCTGCACCAATACAAGTGCGAAAAGAGGTTTTTCAACACTAACACAAGTGCGAAAAGTGGTTTTTCCACACTAATACAAGTGCAAAAGTGGTTTCCTGCACCAACACAAGTGCGAAAAGTGGTTTTTCAACACTAACACAAGTGCGAAAAGTGGTTTTTCAACACTAACACAAGTGCGAAAAGTGGTTTTTCAACAATAACACAAGTGCGAAAAGTGGTTTTTCCACACGAATACAAGTGCAAAAGTGGTTTCCTGCACCAACGCAAGTGCGAAAAGTGGTTTTTCAACACTAACACAAGTGCGAAAAGTGGTTTTTCAACACTAACACAAGTGCGAAAAGTGGTTTTTCAACACTATCGCAAGTGCAAAAAGTGTTTTTTCCACACGAATACAAGTGCAAAAGTGGTTTCCTGCACCAACACAAGTGCGAAAAGTGGTTTTTCAACACTAACAGAAGTGCGAAAAGTGGTTTTTCAACACTAACACAAGTGCGAAAAGTGTTTTTTCCACACTAATACAAGTGCAAAAGTGGTTTCCTGCACCAACACAAGTGCGAAAAGTGGTTTTTCAACACTAACACAAGTGCGAAAAGTGGTTTTTCAACACTAACACAAGTGCGAAAAGTAGTTTTTCCACACTAATACAAGTGCAAAAGTGGCTTCCTGCACCAACACAAGTGCGAAAAGTGGTTTTTCAACACTAACACAAGTGCGAAAAGTGGTTTTTCAACACCAACACAAGTGCGAAAAGTGTTTTTTCCACACTAATACAAGTGCAAAAGTGGTTTCCTGCACCAACACAAGTGCGAAAAGTGGTTTTTCAACACTAACACAAGTGCGAAAAGTGGTTTTTCAACACTAACACAAGTGCGAAAAGTGGTTTTTCAACACTAACACAAGTGCGAAAAGTGGTTTTTCCACACAAATACAAGTGCAAAAGTGGTTTCCTGCACCAACACAAGTGCAAAAAGTGGTTTTTCAACACTAACACAAGTGCGAAAAGTGGTTTTTCAACACTATCACAAGTGCAAAAAGTGTTTTTTCCACACTAATACAAGTGCAAAAGTGGTTTCCTGCACCAACACAAGTGCGAAAAGTGGTTTTTCAACACTAACACAAGTGCGAAAGGTGTTTTTTCCACACTAATACAAGTGCAAAAGTGGTTTCCTGCACCAACACAAGTGCGAAAAGTGGTTTTTCAACACTAACACAAGTGCGAAAAGTGGTTTTTCAACACTATCACAAGTGCGAAAAGTGGTTTTTCAACACTAACACAAGTGCGAAAAGTGGTTTTTCCACACTAATACAAGTGCAAAAGTGGTTTCCTGCACCAATACAAGTGCGAAAAGTGGTTTTTCAACACTAACACAAGTGCGAAAAGTGGTTTTTCAACACTATCACAAGTGCAAAAAGTGTTTTTGTCCACACTAATACAAGTGCAAAAGTGGTTTCCTGCACCAACACAAGTGCGAAAAGTGGTTTTTCAACACTAACACAAGTGCGAAAAGTGGTTTTTCAACACTAACACAAGTGCGAAAAGTGGTTTTTCAACACTATCACAAGTGCAAAAATAGTTTTTTTCCACACTAATACAAGTGCAAAAGTGGTTTCCTGCACCAACACAAGTGCGAAAAGTGGTTTTTCAACACTAACACAAGTGCGAAAAGTGGTTTTTCAACACTAACACAAGTGCTAAAAGTGGTTTTTCAACACTATCACAAGTGCAAAAAGTGTTTTTTTTCACACTAATACAAGTGCAAAAGTGGTTTCCTGCACCAACACAAGTGCGAAAAGTGGTTTTTCAACACTAACACAAGTGCGAAAAGTGGTTTTTCAACACTAACACAAGTGCGAAAAGTGGTTTTTCAACACTAACACAAGTGCGAAAAGTGGTTTTTTCCACACTAATACAAGTGCAAAAGTGGTTTCCTGCACCAACACAAGTGCGAAAAGTGGTTTTTCAACACTAACACCAGTGCGAAAAGTGGTTTTTCCACACTAATACAAGTGCAAAAGTGGTTTCCTGCACCAACACAAGTGCGAAAAGTGGTTTTTCAACACTAACACAAGTGCGAAAAGTGGTTTTTCAACACTAACACAAGTGCGAAAAGTGGTTTTTCAACACTAACACAAGTGCGCAAAGTGTTTTTGTCCACACTAATACAAGTGCAAAAGTGGTTTCCTGCACCAACACAAGTGCGAAAAGTGGTTTTTCAACACTAACAAAAGTGCGAAAAGTGGTTTTTCAACACTAACACAAGTGCGAAAAGTGGTTTTTCAACACTATCACAAGTGCAAAAATAGTTTTTTCCACACTAATACAAGTGCAAAAGTGGTTTCCTGCACCAACACAAGTGCGAAAGTGGTTTTTCTACACTAACACAAGTGCGAAAAGTGGTTTTTCAACACTAACACAAGTGCGAAAAGTGGTTTTTCCACACTAATACAAGTGCGAAAAGTGTTTTTTCCACACTAATACAAGTGCAAAAGTGGTTTCCTGCCCCAACACAAGTGCGAAAAGTGGTTTTTCAACACTAACACAAGTGGGAAAAGTGGTTTTTCAACACTAACACAAGTGCGAAAAGTGGTTTTTTCCACACTAATACAAGTGCAAAAGTGGTTTCCTGCACCAACACAAGTGCGAAAAGTGGTTTTTCAACACTAACACAAGTGCGAAAAGTGGTTTTTCAACACTAACACAAGTGCGAAAAGTGGTTTTTCAACAATAACACAAGTGCGAAAAGTGGTTTTTCCACACTAATACAAGTGCAAAAGTGGTTTCCTGCACCAATACAAGTGCGAAAAGTGGTTTTTCAACACTAACACAAGTGCGAAAAGTGGTTTTTCAACACTAACACAAGTGCGAAAAGTGGTTTTTCCACACTAATACAAGTGCAAAAGTGGTTTCCTGCACCAACACAAGTGCGAAAAGTGGTTTTTCAACACTAACACCAGTGCGAAAAGTGGTTTTTCCACACTAATACAAGTGCAAAAGTGGTTTCCTGCACCAACACAAGTGCGAAAAGTGGTTTTTCAACACTAACACAAGTGCGAAAAGTGGTTTTTCAACACTAACACAAGTGTGAAAAGTGGTTTTTCAACACTAACACAAGTGCGCAAAGTGTTTTTGTCCACACTAATACAAGTGCAAAAGTGGTTTCCTGCACCAACACAAGTGCGAAAAGTGGTTTTTCAACACTAACAAAAGTGCGAAAAGTGGTTTTTCAACACTAACACAAGTGCGAAAAGTGGTTTTTCAACACTATCACAAGTGCAAAAATAGTTTTTTCCACACTAATACAAGTGCAAAAGTGGTTTCCTGCACCAACACAAGTGCGAAAGTGGTTTTTCTACACTAACACAAGTGCGAAAAGTGGTTTTTCAACACTAACACAAGTGCGAAAAGTGGTTTTTCAACACTAATACAAGTGCGAAAAGTGTTTTTTCCACACTAATACAAGTGCAAAAGTGGTTTCCTGCCCCAACACAAGTGCGAAAAGTGGTTTTTCAACACTAACACAAGTGGGAAAAGTGGTTTTTCAACACTAACACAAGTGCGAAAAGTGGTTTTTCCACACTAATACAAGTGCAAAAGTGGTTTCCTGCACCAACACAAGTGCGAAAAGTGGTTTTTCAACACTAACACAAGTGCGAAAAGTGGTTTTTCAACACTAACACAAGTGCGAAAAGTGGTTTTTCAACAATAACACAAGTGCGAAAAGTGGTTTTTCCACACTAATACAAGTGCAAAAGTGGTTTCCTGCACCAATACAAGTGCGAAAAGTGGTTTTTCAACACTATCACAAGTGCAAAAAAGTGTTTTTGTCCACACTAATACAAGTGCAAAAGTGGTTTCCTGCACCAACACAAGTGCGAAAAGTGGTTTTTCAACACTAACACAAGTGCGAAAAGTGGTTTTTCAACACTAACACAAGTGCGAAAAGTAGTTTTTCCACACTAATACAAGTGCAAAAGTGGCTTCCTGCACCAACACAAGTGCGAAAATTGGTTTTTCAACACTAACACAAGTGCGAAAAGTGGTTTTTTAAACACCAACACAAGTGCGAAAAGTGGTTTTTCCACACTAATACAAGTGCAAAAGTGGTTTCCTGCACCAATACAAGTGCGAAAAGTGGTTTTTCAACACTAACACAAGTGCGAAAAGTGGTTTTTCAACACTATCACAAGTGCAAAAAGTGTTTTTGTCCACACTAATACAAGTGCAAAAGTGGTTTCCTGCACCAACACAAGTGCGAAAAGTGGTTTTTCAACACTAACACAAGTGCGAAAAGTGGTTTTTCAACACTAACACAAGTGCGAAAAGTGGTTTTTCAACACTATCACAAGTGCAAAAATAGTTTTTTCCACACTAATACAAGTGCAAAAGTGGTTTCCTGCACCAACACAAGTGCGAAAAGTGGTTTTTCAACACTAACACATGTGCGAAAAGTGGTTTTTCAACACTAACACAAGTGCGAAAAGTGGTTTTTCAACACTAACACAAGTGCGAAAAGTGGTTTTTCAACACTAACACAAGTGCGAAAAGTGGTTTTTCCACACTAATACAAGTGCAAAAGTGGTTTCCTGCACCAACACAAGTGCGAAAAGTGGTTTTTCAACACTAACACCAGTGCGAAAAGTGGTTTTTCCACACTAATACAAGTGCAAAAGTGGTTTCCTGCACCAACACAAGTGCGAAAAGTGGTTTTTCAACACTAACACAAGTGAGAAAAGTGGTTTTTCCACACTAATACAAGTGCAAAAGTGGTTTCCTGCACCAACACAAGTGCGAAAAGTGGTTTTTCAACACTAACACAAGTGCGAAAAGAGGTTTTTCAACACTAACACAAGTGCGAAAAGTGGTTTTTCAACAATAACACAAGTGCGAAAAGTGGTTTTTCCACACGAATACAAGTGCAAAAGTGGTTTCCTGCACCAACGCAAGTGCGAAAAGTGGTTTTTCAACACTAACACAAGTGCGAAAAGTGGTTTTTCAACACTAACACAAGTGCGAAAAGTGTTTTTGTCCACACTAATACAAGTGCAAAAGTGGTTTCCTGCACCAACACAAGTGCGAAAAGTGGTTTTTCAACACTAACAAAAGTGCGAAAAGTGGTTTTTCAACACTAACACAAGTGCGAAAAGTGGTTTTTCAACACTATCACAAGTGCAAAAATAGTTTTTTCCACACTAATACAAGTGCAAAAGTGGTTTCCTGCACCAACACAAGTGCGAAAGTGGTTTTTCTACACTAACACAAGTGCGAAAAGTGGTTTTTCAACACTAACACAAGTGCGAAAAGTGGTTTTTCAACACTAACACAAGTGCGAAAAGTGTTTTTTCCACACTAATACAAGTGCAAAAGTGGTTTCTTGCGCCAACACAAGTGCGAAAAGTGGTTTTTCAACACTAACACAAGTGCGAAAAGTGGTTTTTCAACACTAACACAAGTGCGAAAAGTGGTTTTTCAACACTAACACAAGTGCGAAAGGTGTTTTTTCCACACTAATACAAGTGCAAAAGTGGTTTCCTGCACCAACACAAGTGCGAAAAGTGGTTTTTCAACACTAACACAAGTGCGAAAAGTGGTTTTTCAACACTAACACAAGTGCGAAAAGTGGTTTTTCAACAATAACACAAGTGCGAAAAGTGGTTTTTCCACACTAATACAAGTGCAAAAGTGGTTTCCTGCACCAATACAACTGCGAAAAGTGGTTTTTCAACACTAACACAAGTGCGAAAAGTGGTTTTTCAACACTATCACAAGTGCAAAAAGTGTTTTTGTCCACACTAATACAAGTGCAAAAGTGGTTTCCTGCACCAACACAAGTGCGAAAAGTGGTTTTTCAACACTAACACAAGTGCGAAAAGTGGTTTTTCAACACTAACACAAGTGCGAAAAGTGGTTTTTCAACACTATCACAAGTGCAAAAATAGTTTTTTCCACACTAATACAAGTGCAAAAGTGGTTTCCTGCACCAACACAAGTGCGAAAAGTGGTTTTTCAACACTAACACAAGTGCGAAAAGTGGTTTTTCAACACTAACACAAGTGCGAAAAGTGGTTTTTCAACACTAACACAAGTGCGAAAAGTGGTTTTTCAACACTAACACAAGTGTGAAAAGTGGTTTTTCCACACTAATACAAGTGCAAAAGTGGTTTCCTGCACCAACACAAGTGCGAAAAGTGGTTTTTCAACACTAACACCAGTGCGAAAAGTGGTTTTTCCACACTAATACAAGTGCAAAAGTGGTTTCCTGCACCAACACAAGTGCAAAAAGTGGTTTTTCAACACTAACACAAGTGCGAAAAGTGGGTTTTCAACACTATCACAAGTGCAAAAAGTGTTTTTTCCACACTAATACAAGTGCAAAAGTGGTTTCCTGCACCAATACAAGTGCGAAAAGAGGTTTTTCAACACTAACACAAGTGCGAAAAGTGGTTTTTCCACACTAATACAAGTGCAAAAGTGGTTTCCTGCACCAACACAAGTGCGAAAAGTGGTTTTTCAACACTAACACAAGTGCGAAAAGTGGTTTTTCAACACTAACACAAGTGCGAAAAGTGTTTTTTCCACACTAATACAAGTGCAAAAGTGGTTTCCTGCACCAACACAAGTGCGAAAAGTGGTTTTTCAACACTAACACAAGTGCGAAAAGTGGTTTTTCAACACTAACACAAGTGCGAAAAGTAGTTTTTCCACACTAATACAAGTGCAAAAGTGGCTTCCTGCACCAACACAAGTGCGAAAAGTGGTTTTTCAACACTAACACAAGTGCGAAAAGTGGTTTTTCAACACCAACACAAGTGCGAAAAGTGTTTTTTCCACACTAATACAAGTGCAAAAGTGGTTTCCTGCACCAACACAAGTGCGAAAAGTGGTTTTTCAACACTAACACAAGTGCGAAAAGTGGTTTTTCAACACTAACACAAGTGCGAAAAGTGGTTTTTCAACACTAACACAAGTGCGAAAAGTGGTTTTTCCACACAAATACAAGTGCAAAAGTGGTTTCCTGCACCAACACAAGTGCAAAAAGTGGTTTTTCAACACTAACACAAGTGCGAAAAGTGGTTTTTCAACACTATCACAAGTGCAAAAAGTGTTTTTTCCACACTAATACAAGTGCAAAAGTGGTTTCCTGCACCAACACAAGTGCGAAAAGTGGTTTTTCAACACTAACACAAGTGCGAAAGGTGTTTTTTCCACACTAATACAAGTGCAAAAGTGGTTTCCTGCACCAACACAAGTGCGAAAAGTGGTTTTTCAACACTAACACAAGTGCGAAAAGTGGTTTTTCAACACTAACACAAGTGCGAAAAGTGGTTTTTCAACACTAACACAAGTGCGAAAAGTGGTTTTTCCACACTAATACAAGTGCAAAAGTGGTTTCCTGCACCAATACAAGTGCGAAAAGTGGTTTTTCAACACTAACACAAGTGCGAAAAGTGGTTTTTCAACACTATCACAAGTGCAAAAAGTGTTTTTGTCCACACTAATACAAGTGCAAAAGTGGTTTCCTGCACCAACACAAGTGCGAAAAGTGGTTTTTCAACACTAACACAAGTGCGAAAAGTGGTTTTTCAACACTAACACAAGTGCGAAAAGTGGTTTTTCAACACTATCACAAGTGCAAAAATAGTTTTTTCCACACTAATACAAGTGCAAAAGTGGTTTCCTGCACCAACACAAGTGCGAAAAGTGGTTTTTCAACACTAACACAAGTGCGAAAAGTGGTTTTTCAACACTAACACAAGTGCTAAAAGTGGTTTTTCAACACTATCACAAGTGCAAAAAGTGTTTTTTTCACACTAATACAAGTGCAAAAGTGGTTTCCTGCACCAACACAAGTGCGAAAAGTGGTTTTTCAACACTAACACAAGTGCGAAAAGTGGTTTTTCAACACTAACACAAGTGCGAAAAGTGGTTTTTCAACACTAACACAAGTGCGAAAAGTGGTTTTTCCACACTAATACAAGTGCAAAAGTGGTTTCCTGCACCAACACAAGTGCGAAAAGTGGTTTTTCAACACTAACACCAGTGCGAAAAGTGGTTTTTCCACACTAATACAAGTGCAAAAGTGGTTTCCTGCACCAACACAAGTGCGAAAAGTGGTTTTTCAACACTAACACAAGTGCGAAAAGTGGTTTTTCAACACTAACACAAGTGCGAAAAGTGGTTTTTCAACACTAACACAAGTGTGCAAAGTGTTTTTGTCCACACTAATACAAGTGCAAAAGTGGTTTCCTGCACCAACACAAGTGCGAAAAGTGGTTTTTCAACACTAACAAAAGTGCGAAAAGTGGTTTTTCAACACTAACACAAGTGCGAAAAGTGGTTTTTCAACACTATCACAAGTGCAAAAATAGTTTTTTCCACACTAATACAAGTGCAAAAGTGGTTTCCTGCACCAACACAAGTGCGAAAGTGGTTTTTCTACACTAACACAAGTGCGAAAAGTGGTTTTTCAACACTAACACAAGTGCGAAAAGTGGTTTTTCAACACTAATACAAGTGCGAAAAGTGTTTTTTCCACACTAATACAAGTGCAAAAGTGGTTTCCTGCCCCAACACAAGTGCGAAAAGTGGTTTTTCAACACTAACACAGGTGGGAAAAGTGGTTTTTCAACACTAACACAAGTGCGAAAAGTGGTTTTTCCACACTAATACAAGTGCAAAAGTGGTTTCCTGCACCAACACAAGTGCGAAAAGTGGTTTTTCAACACTAACACAAGTGCGAAAAGTGGTTTTTCAACACTAACACAAGTGCGAAAAGTGGTTTTTCAACAATAACACAAATGCGAAAAGTGGTTTTTCCACACTAATACAAGTGCAAAAGTGGTTTCCTGCACCAATACAAGTGCGAAAAGTGGTTTTTCAACACTAACACAAGTGCGAAAAGTGGTTTTTCAACACTATCACAAGTGCAAAAAGTGTTTTTGTCCACACTAATACAAGTGCAAAAGTGGTTTCCTGCACCAACACAAGTGCGAAAAGTGGTTTTTCAACACTAACACAAGTGCGAAAAGTGGTTTTTCAACACTAACACAAGTGCAAAAAGTAGTTTTTCCACACTAATACAAGTGCAAAAGTGGCTTCCTGCACCAACACAAGTGCGAAAAGTGGTTTTTCAACACTAACACAAGTGCGAAAAGTGGTTTTTAAACACCAACACAAGTGCGAAAAGTGTTTTTTCCACACTAATACAAGTGCAAAAGTGGTTTCCTGCACCAACACAAGTGCGAAAAGTGGTTTTTCAACACTAACACAAGTGCGAAAAGTGGTTTTTCAACACTAACACAAGTGCTAAAAGTGGTTTTTCAACACTATCACAAGTGCAAAAAGTGTTTTTTTCACACTAATACAAGTGCAAAAGTGGTTTCCTGCACCAACACAAGTGCGAAAAGTGGTTTTTCAACACTAACACAAGTGCGAAAAGTGGTTTTTCAAAACTAACACAAGTGCGAAAAGTGGTTTTTCAACACTAACACAAGTGCGAAAAGTGGTTTTTCCACACTAATACAAGTGCAAAAGTGGTTTCCTGCACCAACACAAGTGCGAAAAGTGGTTTTTCAACACTAACACCAGTGCGAAAAGTGGTTTTTCCACACTAATACAAGTGCAAAAGTGGTTTCCTGCACCAACACAAGTGCGAAAAGTGGTTTTTCAACACTAACACAAGTGCGAAAAGTGGTTTTTCAACACTAACACAAGTGCGAAAAGTGGTTTTTCAACACTAACACAAGTGCGCAAAGTGTTTTTGTCCACACTAATACAAGTGCAAAAGTGGTTTCCTGCACCAACACAAGTGCGAAAAGTGGTTTTTCAACACTAACAAAAGTGCGAAAAGTGGTTTTTCAACACTAACACAAGTGCGAAAAGTGGTTTTTCAACACTATCACAAGTGCAAAAATAGTTTTTTCCACACTAATACAAGTGCAAAAGTGGTTTCCTGCACCAACACAAGTGCGAAAGTGGTTTTTCTACACTAACACAAGTGCGAAAAGTGGTTTTTCAACACTAACACAAGTGCGAAAAGTGGTTTTTCAACACTAATACAAGTGCGAAAAGTGTTTTTTCCACACTAATACAAGTGCAAAAGTGGTTTCCTGCCCCAACACAAGTGCGAAAAGTGGTTTTTCAACACTAACACAAGTGGGAAAAGTGGTTTTTCAACACTAACACAAGTGCGAAAAGTGGTTTTTCCACACTAATACAAGTGCAAAAGTGGTTTCCTGCACCAACACAAGTGCGAAAAGTGGTTTTTCAACACTAACACAAGTGCGAAAAGTGGTTTTTCAACACTAACACAAGTGCGAAAAGTGGTTTTTCAACAATAACACAAGTGCGAAAAGTGGTTTTTCCACACTAATACAAGTGCAAAAGTGGTTTCCTGCACCAATACAAGTGCGAAAAGTGGTTTTTCAACACTAACACAAGTGCGAAAAGTGGTTTTTCAACACTATCACAAGTGCAAAAAGTGTTTTTGTCCACACTAATACAAGTGCAAAAGTGGTTTCCTGCACCAACACAAGTGCGAAAAGTGGTTTTTCAACACTAACACAAGTGCGAAAAGTGGTTTTTCAACACTAACACAAGTGCGAAAAGTAGTTTTTCCACACTAATACAAGTGCAAAAGTGGCTTCCTGCACCAACACAAGTGCGAAAAGTGGTTTTTCAACACTAACACAAGTGCGAAAAGTGGTTTTTAAACACCAACACAAGTGCGAAAAGTGGTTTTTCCACACTAATACAAGTGCAAAAGTGGTTTCCTGCACCAACACAAGTGCGAAAAGTGGTTTTTCAACACTAACACAAGTGCGAAAAGTGGTTTTTCAACACTAACACAAGTGCGAAAAGTGGTTTTTCAACAATAACACAAATGCGAAAAGTGGTTTTTCCACACTAATACAAGTGCAAAAGTGGTTTCCTGCACCAATACAAGTGCGAAAAGTGGTTTTTCAACACTAACACAAGTGCGAAAAGTGGTTTTTCAACACTATCACAAGTGCAAAAAGTGTTTTTGTCCACACTAATACAAGTGCAAAAGTGGTTTCCTGCACCAACACAAGTGCGAAAAGTGGTTTTTCAACACTAACACAAGTGCGAAAAGTGGTTTTTCAACACTAACACAAGTGCGAAAAGTAGTTTTTCCACACTAATACAAGTGCAAAAGTGGCTTCCTGCACCAACACAAGTGCGAAAAGTGGTTTTTCAACACTAACACAAGTGCGAAAAGTGGTTTTTAAACACCAACACAAGTGCGAAAAGTGTTTTTTCCACACTAATACAAGTGCAAAAGTGGTTTCCTGCACCAACACAAGTGCGAAAAGTGGTTTTTCAACACTAACACAAGTGCGAAAAGTGGTTTTTCAACACTAACACAAGTGCTAAAAGTGGTTTTTCAACACTATCACAAGTGCAAAAAGTGTTTTTTTCACACTAATACAAGTGCAAAAGTGGTTTCCTGCACCAACACAAGTGCGAAAAGTGGTTTTTCAACACTAACACAAGTGCGAAAAGTGGTTTTTCAACACTAACACAAGTGCGAAAAGTGGTTTTTCAACACTAACACAAGTGCGAAAAGTGGTTTTTCCACACTAATACAAGTGCAAAAGTGGTTTCCTGCACCAACACAAGTGCGAAAAGTGGTTTTTCAACACTAACACCAGTGCGAAAAGTGGTTTTTCCACACTAATACAAGTGCAAAAGTGGTTTCCTGCACCAACACAAGTGCGAAAAGTGGTTTTTCAACACTAACACAAGTGCGAAAAGTGGTTTTTCAACACTAACACAAGTGCGAAAGTGGTTTCCTGCACCAACACAAGTGCGAAAAGTGGTTTTTCAACACTAACACAAGTGCGAAAAGAGGTTTTTCAACACTAACACAAGTGCGAAAAGTGGTTTTTCAACAATAACACAAGTGCGAAAAGTGGTTTTTCCACACGAATACAAGTGCAAAAGTGGTTTCCTGCACCAACGCAAGTGTGAAAAGTGGTTTTTCAACACTAACACAAGTGCGAAAAGTGGTTTTTCAACACTAACACAAGGGCGAAAAGTGGTTTTTCAACACTATCGCAAGTGCAAAAAGTGTTTTTTCCACACTAATACAAGTGCAAAAGTGGTTTCCTGCACCAACACAAGTGCGAAAAGTGGTTTTTCAACACTAACACAAGTGCAAAAAGTGGTTTTTCAACACTAACACAAGTGCGAAAAGTGTTTTTGTCCACACTAATACAAGTGCAAAAGTGGTTTCCTGCACCAACACAAGTGCGAAAAGTGGTTTTTCAACACTAACAAAAGTGCGAAAAGTGGTTTTTCAACACTAACACAAGTGCGAAAAGTGGTTTTTCAACACTATCACAAGTGCAAAAATAGTTTTTTCCACACTAATACAAGTGCAAAAGTGGTTTCCTGCACCAACACAAGTGCGAAAGTGGTTTTTCTACACTAACACAAGTGCGAAAAGTGGTTTTTCAACACTAACACAAGTGCGAAAAGTGGTTTTTCAACACTAACACAAGTGCGAAAAGTGTTTTTTCCACACTAATACAAGTGCAAAAGTGGTTTCTTGCCCCAACACAAGTGCGAAAAGTGGTTTTTCAACACTAACACAAGTGCGAAAAGTGGTTTTTCAACACTAACACAAGTGCGAAAAGTGGTTTTTCAACACTAACACAAGTGCGAAAGGTGTTTTTTCCACACTAATACAAGTGTAAAAGTGGTTTCCTGCACCAACACAAGTGCGAAAAGTGGTTTTTCAACACTAACACAAGTGCGAAAAGTGGTTTTTCAACACTAACACAAGTGCGAAAAGTGGTTTTTCAACAATAACACAAGTGCGAAAAGTGGTTTTTCCACACTAATACAAGTGCAAAAGTGGTTTCCTGCACCAATACAACTGCGAAAAGTGGTTTTTCAACACTAACACAAGTGCGAAAAGTGGTTTTTCAACACTATCACAAGTGCAAAAAGTGTTTTTGTCCACACTAATACAAGTGCAAAAGTGGTTTCCTGCACCAACACAAGTGCGAAAAGTGGTTTTTCAACACTAACACAAGTGCGAAAAGTGGTTTTTCAACACTAACACAAGTGCGAAAAGTGGTTTTTCAACACTATCACAAGTGCAAAAATAGTTTTTCCACACTAATACAAGTGCAAAAGTGGTTTCCTGCACCAACACAAGTGCGAAAAGTGGTTTTTCAACACTAACACAAGTGCGAAAAGTGGTTTTTCAACACTAACACAAGTGCGAAAAGTGGTTTTTCAACACTAACACAAGTGCGAAAAGTGGTTTTTCAACACTAACACAAGTGTGAAAAGTGGTTTTTCCACACTAATACAAGTGCAAAAGTGGTTTCCTGCACCAACACAAGTGCGAAAAGTGGTTTTTCAACACTAACACCAGTGCGAAAAGTGGTTTTTCCACACTAATACAAGTGCAAAAGTGGTTTCCTGCACCAACACAAGTGCAAAAAGTGGTTTTTCAACACTAACACAAGTGCGAAAAGTGGGTTTTCAACACTATCACAAGTGCAAAATGTGTTTTTTCCACACTAATACAAGTGCAAAAGTGGTTTCCTGCACCAATACAAGTGCGAAAAGAGGTTTTTCAACACTAACACAAGTGCGAAAAGTGGTTTTTCCACACTAATACAAGTGCAAAAGTGGTTTCCTGCACCAACACAAGTGCGAAAAGTGGTTTTTCAACACTAACACAAGTGCGAAAAGTGGTTTTTCAACACTAACACAAGTGCGAAAAGTGGTTTTTCAACAATAACACAAGTGCGAAAAGTGGTTTTTCCACACGAATACAAGTGCAAAAGTGGTTTCCTGCACCAACGCAAGTGCGAAAAGTGGTTTTTCAACACTAACACAAGTGCGAAAAGTGGTTTTTCAACACTAACACAAGTGCGAAAAGTGGTTTTTCAACACTATCGCAAGTGCAAAAAGTGTTTTTTCCACACGAATACAAGTGCAAAAGTGGTTTCCTGCACCAACACAAGTGCGAAAAGTGGTTTTTCAACACTAACAGAAGTGCGAAAAGTGGTTTTTCAACACTAACACAAGTGCGAAAAGTGTTTTTTCCACACTAATACAAGTGCAAAAGTGGTTTCCTGCACCAACACAAGTGCGAAAAGTGGTTTTTCAACACTAACACAAGTGCGAAAAGTGGTTTTTCAACACTAACACAAGTGCGAAAAGTAGTTTTTCCACACTAATACAAGTGCAAAAGTGGCTTCCTGCACCAACACAAGTGCGAAAAGTGGTTTTTCAACACTAACACAAGTGCGAAAAGTGGTTTTTCAACACCAACACAAGTGCGAAAAGTGTTTTTTCCACACTAATACAAGTGCAAAAGTGGTTTCCTGCACCAACACAAGTGCGAAAAGTGGTTTTTCAACACTAACACAAGTGCGAAAAGTGGTTTTTCAACACTAACACAAGTGCGAAAAGTGGTTTTTCAACACTAACACAAGTGCGAAAAGTGGTTTTTCCACACAAATACAAGTGCAAAAGTGGTTTCCTGCACCAACACAAGTGCAAAAAGTGGTTTTTCAACACTAACACAAGTGCGAAAAGTGGTTTTTCAACACTATCACAAGTGCAAAAAGTGTTTTTTCCACACTAATACAAGTGCAAAAGTGGTTTCCTGCACCAACACAAGTGCGAAAAGTGGTTTTTCAACACTAACACAAGTGCGAAAGGTGTTTTTTCCACACTAATACAAGTGCAAAAGTGGTTTCCTGCACCAACACAAGTGCGAAAAGTGGTTTTTCAACACTAACACAAGTGCGAAAAGTGGTTTTTCAACACTATCACAAGTGCGAAAAGTGGTTTTTCAACACTAACACAAGTGCGAAAAGTGGTTTTTCCACACTAATACAAGTGCAAAAGTGGTTTCCTGCACCAATACAAGTGCGAAAAGTGGTTTTTCAACACTAACACAAGTGCGAAAAGTGGTTTTTCAACACTATCACAAGTGCAAAAAGTGTTTTTGTCCACACTAATACAAGTGCAAAAGTGGTTTCCTGCACCAACACAAGTGCGAAAAGTGGTTTTTCAACACTAACACAAGTGCGAAAAGTGGTTTTTCAACACTAACACAAGTGCGAAAAGTGGTTTTTCAACACTATCACAAGTGCAAAAATAGTTTTTTCCACACTAATACAAGTGCAAAAGTGGTTTCCTGCACCAACACAAGTGCGAAAAGTGGTTTTTCAACACTAACACAAGTGCGAAAAGTGGTTTTTCAACACTAACACAAGTGCTAAAAGTGGTTTTTCAACACTATCACAAGTGCAAAAAGTGTTTTTTTCACACTAATACAAGTGCAAAAGTGGTTTCCTGCACCAACACAAGTGCGAAAAGTGGTTTTTCAACACTAACACAAGTGCGAAAAGTGGTTTTTCAACACTAACACAAGTGAGAAAAGTGGTTTTTCAACACTAACACAAGTGCGAAAAGTGGTTTTTCCACACTAATACAAGTGCAAAAGTGGTTTCCTGCACCAACACAAGTGCGAAAAGTGGTTTTTCAACACTAACACCAGTGCGAAAAGTGGTTTTTCCACACTAATACAAGTGCAAAAGTGGTTTCCTGCACCAACACAAGTGCGAAAAGTGGTTTTTCAACACTAACACAAGTGCGAAAAGTGGTTTTTCAACACTAACACAAGTGCGAAAAGTGGTTTTTCAACACTAACACAAGTGCGCAAAGTGTTTTTGTCCACACTAATACAAGTGCAAAAGTGGTTTCCTGCACCAACACAAGTGCGAAAAGTGGTTTTTCAACACTAACAAAAGTGCGAAAAGTGGTTTTTCAACACTAACACAAGTGCGAAAAGTGGTTTTTCAACACTATCACAAGTGCAAAAATAGTTTTTTCCACACTAATACAAGTGCAAAAGTGGTTTCCTGCACCAACACAAGTGCGAAAGTGGTTTTTCTACACTAACACAAGTGCGAAAAGTGGTTTTTCAACACTAACACAAGTGCGAAAAGTGGTTTTTCCACACTAATACAAGTGCGAAAAGTGTTTTTTCCACACTAATACAAGTGCAAAAGTGGTTTCCTGCCCCAACACAAGTGCGAAAAGTGGTTTTTCAACACTAACACAAGTGGGAAAAGTGGTTTTTCAACACTAACACAAGTGCGAAAAGTGGTTTTTTCCACACTAATACAAGTGCAAAAGTGGTTTCCTGCACCAACACAAGTGCGAAAAGTGGTTTTTCAACACTAACACAAGTGCGAAAAGTGGTTTTTCAACACTAACACAAGTGCGAAAAGTGGTTTTTCAACAATAACACAAGTGCGAAAAGTGGTTTTTCCACACTAATACAAGTGCAAAAGTGGTTTCCTGCACCAATACAAGTGCGAAAAGTGGTTTTTCAACACTAACACAAGTGCGAAAAGTGGTTTTTCAACACTAACACAAGTGCGAAAAGTGGTTTTTCCACACTAATACAAGTGCAAAAGTGGTTTCCTGCACCAACACAAGTGCGAAAAGTGGTTTTTCAACACTAACACCAGTGCGAAAAGTGGTTTTTCCACACTAATACAAGTGCAAAAGTGGTTTCCTGCACCAACACAAGTGCGAAAAGTGGTTTTTCAACACTAACACAAGTGCGAAAAGTGGTTTTTCAACACTAACACAAGTGTGAAAAGTGGTTTTTCAACACTAACACAAGTGCGCAAAGTGTTTTTGTCCACACTAATACAAGTGCAAAAGTGGTTTCCTGCACCAACACAAGTGCGAAAAGTGGTTTTTCAACACTAACAAAAGTGCGAAAAGTGGTTTTTCAACACTAACACAAGTGCGAAAAGTGGTTTTTCAACACTATCACAAGTGCAAAAATAGTTTTTTCCACACTAATACAAGTGCAAAAGTGGTTTCCTGCACCAACACAAGTGCGAAAGTGGTTTTTCTACACTAACACAAGTGCGAAAAGTGGTCTTTCAACACTAACACAAGTGCGAAAAGTGGTTTTTCAACACTAATACAAGTGCGAAAAGTGTTTTTTCCACACTAATACAAGTGCAAAAGTGGTTTCCTGCCCCAACACAAGTGCGAAAAGTGGTTTTTCAACACTAACACAAGTGGGAAAAGTGGTTTTTCAACACTAACACAAGTGCGAAAAGTGGTTTTTCCACACTAATACAAGTGCAAAAGTGGTTTCCTGCACCAACACAAGTGCGAAAAGTGGTTTTTCAACACTAACACAAGTGCGAAAAGTGGTTTTTCAACACTAACACAAGTGCGAAAAGTGGTTTTTCAACAATAACACAAGTGCGAAAAGTGGTTTTTCCACACTAATACAAGTGCAAAAGTGGTTTCCTGCACCAATACAAGTGCGAAAAGTGGTTTTTCAACACTATCACAAGTGCAAAAAGTGTTTTTGTCCACACTAATACAAGTGCAAAAGTGGTTTCCTGCACCAACACAAGTGCGAAAAGTGGTTTTTCAACACTAACACAAGTGCGAAAAGTGGTTTTTCAACACTAACACAAGTGCGAAAAGTAGTTTTTCCACACTAATACAAGTGCAAAAGTGGCTTCCTGCACCAACACAAGTGCGAAAATTGGTTTTTCAACACTAACACAAGTGCGAAAAGTGGTTTTTAAACACCAACACAAGTGCGAAAAGTGGTTTTTCCACACTAATACAAGTGCAAAAGTGGTTTCCTGCACCAATACAAGTGCGAAAAGTGGTTTTTCAACACTAACACAAGTGCGAAAAGTGGTTTTTCAACACTATCACAAGTGCAAAAAGTGTTTTTGTCCACACTAATACAAGTGCAAAAGTGGTTTCCTGCACCAACACAAGTGCGAAAAGTGGTTTTTCAACACTAACACAAGTGCGAAAAGTGGTTTTTCAACACTAACACAAGTGCGAAAAGTGGTTTTTCAACACTATCACAAGTGCAAAAATAGTTTTTTCCACACTAATACAAGTGCAAAAGTGGTTTCCTGCACCAACACAAGTGCGAAAAGTGGTTTTTCAACACTAACACATGTGCGAAAAGTGGTTTTTCAACACTAACACAAGTGCGAAAAGTGGTTTTTCAACACTAACACAAGTGCGAAAAGTGGTTTTTCAACACTAACACAAGTGCGAAAAGTGGTTTTTCCACACTAATACAAGTGCAAAAGTGGTTTCCTGCACCAACACAAGTGCGAAAAGTGGTTTTTCAACACTAACACCAGTGCGAAAAGTGGTTTTTCCACACTAATACAAGTGCAAAAGTGGTTTCCTGCACCAACACAAGTGCGAAAAGTGGTTTTTCAACACTAACACAAGTGCGAAAAGTGGTTTTTCCACACTAATACAAGTGCAAAAGTGGTTTCCTGCACCAACACAAGTGCGAAAAGTGGTTTTTCAACACTAACACAAGTGCGAAAAGAGGTTTTTCAACACTAACACAAGTGCGAAAAGTGGTTTTTCAACAATAACACAAGTGCGAAAAGTGGTTTTTCCACACGAATACAAGTGCAAAAGTGGTTTCCTGCACCAACGCAAGTGCGAAAAGTGGTTTTTCAACACTAACACAAGTGCGAAAAGTGGTTTTTCAACACTAACACAAGTGCGAAAAGTGTTTTTGTCCACACTAATACAAGTGCAAAAGTGGTTTCCTGCACCAACACAAGTGCGAAAAGTGGTTTTTCAACACTAACAAAAGTGCGAAAAGTGGTTTTTCAACACTAACACAAGTGCGAAAAGTGGTTTTTCAACACTATCACAAGTGCAAAAATAGTTTTTTCCACACTAATACAAGTGCAAAAGTGGTTTCCTGCACCAACACAAGTGCGAAAGTGGTTTTTCTACACTAACACAAGTGCGAAAAGTGGTTTTTCAACACTAACACAAGTGCGAAAAGTGGTTTTTCAACACTAACACAAGTGCGAAAAGTGTTTTTTCCACACTAATACAAGTGCAAAAGTGGTTTCTTGCGCCAACACAAGTGCGAAAAGTGGTTTTTCAACACTAACACAAGTGCGAAAAGTGGTTTTTCAACACTAACACAAGTGCGAAAAGTGGTTTTTCAACACTAACACAAGTGCGAAAGGTGTTTTTTCCACACTAATACAAGTGCAAAAGTGGTTTCCTGCACCAACACAAGTGCGAAAAGTGGTTTTTCAACACTAACACAAGTGCGAAAAGTGGTTTTTCAACACTAACACAAGTGCGAAAAGTGGTTTTTCAACAATAACACAAGTGCGAAAAGTGGTTTTTCCACACTAATACAAGTGCAAAAGTGGTTTCCTGCACCAATACAACTGCGAAAAGTGGTTTTTCAACACTAACACAAGTGCGAAAAGTGGTTTTTCAACACTATCACAAGTGCAAAAAGTGTTTTTGTCCACACTAATACAAGTGCAAAAGTGGTTTCCTGCACCAACACAAGTGCGAAAAGTGGTTTTTCAACACTAACACAAGTGCGAAAAGTGGTTTTTCAACACTAACACAAGTGCGAAAAGTGGTTTTTCAACACTATCACAAGTGCAAAAATAGTTTTTTCCACACTAATACAAGTGCAAAAGTGGTTTCCTGCACCAACACAAGTGCGAAAAGTGGTTTTTCAACACTAACACAAGTGCGAAAAGTGGTTTTTCAACACTAACACAAGTGCGAAAAGTGGTTTTTCAACACTAACACAAGTGCGAAAAGTGGTTTTTCAACACTAACACAAGTGTGAAAAGTGGTTTTTCCACACTAATACAAGTGCAAAAGTGGTTTCCTGCACCAACACAAGTGCGAAAAGTGGTTTTTCAACACTAACACCAGTGCGAAAAGTGGTTTTTCCACACTAATACAAGTGCAAAAGTGGTTTCCTGCACCAACACAAGTGCAAAAAGTGGTTTTTCAACACTAACACAAGTGCGAAAAGTGGGTTTTCAACACTATCACAAGTGCAAAAAGTGTTTTTTCCACACTAATACAAGTGCAAAAGTGGTTTCCTGCACCAATACAAGTGCGAAAAGAGGTTTTTCAACACTAACACAAGTGCGAAAAGTGGTTTTTCCACACTAATACAAGTGCAAAAGTGGTTTCCTGCACCAACACAAGTGCGAAAAGTGGTTTTTCAACACTAACACAAGTGCGAAAAGTGGTTTTTCAACACTAACACAAGTGCGAAAAGTGTTTTTTCCACACTAATACAAGTGCAAAAGTGGTTTCCTGCACCAACACAAGTGCGAAAAGTGGTTTTTCAACACTAACACAAGTGCGAAAAGTGGTTTTTCAACACTAACACAAGTGCGAAAAGTAGTTTTTCCACACTAATACAAGTGCAAAAGTGGCTTCCTGCACCAACACAAGTGCGAAAAGTGGTTTTTCAACACTAACACAAGTGCGAAAAGTGGTTTTTCAACACCAACACAAGTGCGAAAAGTGTTTTTTCCACACTAATACAAGTGCAAAAGTGGTTTCCTGCACCAACACAAGTGCGAAAAGTGGTTTTTCAACACTAACACAAGTGCGAAAAGTGGTTTTTCAACACTAACACAAGTGCGAAAAGTGGTTTTTCAACACTAACACAAGTGCGAAAAGTGGTTTTTCCACACAAATACAAGTGCAAAAGTGGTTTCCTGCACCAACACAAGTGCAAAAAGTGGTTTTTCAACACTAACACAAGTGCGAAAAGTGGTTTTTCAACACTATCACAAGTGCAAAAAGTGTTTTTTCCACACTAATACAAGTGCAAAAGTGGTTTCCTGCACCAACACAAGTGCGAAAAGTGGTTTTTCAACACTAACACAAGTGCGAAAGGTGTTTTTTCCACACTAATACAAGTGCAAAAGTGGTTTCCTGCACCAACACAAGTGCGAAAAGTGGTTTTTCAACACTAACACAAGTGCGAAAAGTGGTTTTTCAACACTAACACAAGTGCGAAAAGTGGTTTTTCAACACTAACACAAGTGCGAAAAGTGGTTTTTCCACACTAATACAAGTGCAAAAGTGGTTTCCTGCACCAATACAAGTGCGAAAAGTGGTTTTTCAACACTAACACAAGTGCGAAAAGTGGTTTTTCAACACTATCACAAGTGCAAAAAGTGTTTTTGTCCACACTAATACAAGTGCAAAAGTGGTTTCCTGCACCAACACAAGTGCGAAAAGTGGTTTTTCAACACTAACACAAGTGCGAAAAGTGGTTTTTCAACACTAACACAAGTGCGAAAAGTGGTTTTTCAACACTATCACAAGTGCAAAAATAGTTTTTTCCACACTAATACAAGTGCAAAAGTGGTTTCCTGCACCAACACAAGTGCGAAAAGTGGTTTTTCAACACTAACACAAGTGCGAAAAGTGGTTTTTCAACACTAACACAAGTGCTAAAAGTGGTTTTTCAACACTATCACAAGTGCAAAAAGTGTTTTTTTCACACTAATACAAGTGCAAAAGTGGTTTCCTGCACCAACACAAGTGCGAAAAGTGGTTTTTCAACACTAACACAAGTGCGAAAAGTGGTTTTTCAACACTAACACAAGTGCGAAAAGTGGTTTTTCAACACTAACACAAGTGCGAAAAGTGGTTTTTCCACACTAATACAAGTGCAAAAGTGGTTTCCTGCACCAACACAAGTGCGAAAAGTGGTTTTTCAACACTAACACCAGTGCGAAAAGTGGTTTTTCCACACTAATACAAGTGCAAAAGTGGTTTCCTGCACCAACACAAGTGCGAAAAGTGGTTTTTCAACACTAACACAAGTGCGAAAAGTGGTTTTTCAACACTAACACAAGTGCGAAAAGTGGTTTTTCAACACTAACACAAGTGTGCAAAGTGTTTTTGTCCACACTAATACAAGTGCAAAAGTGGTTTCCTGCACCAACACAAGTGCGAAAAGTGGTTTTTCAACACTAACAAAAGTGCGAAAAGTGGTTTTTCAACACTAACACAAGTGCGAAAAGTGGTTTTTCAACACTATCACAAGTGCAAAAATAGTTTTTTCCACACTAATACAAGTGCAAAAGTGGTTTCCTGCACCAACACAAGTGCGAAAGTGGTTTTTCTACACTAACACAAGTGCGAAAAGTGGTTTTTCAACACTAACACAAGTGCGAAAAGTGGTTTTTCAACACTAATACAAGTGCGAAAAGTGTTTTTTCCACACTAATACAAGTGCAAAAGTGGTTTCCTGCCCCAACACAAGTGCGAAAAGTGGTTTTTCAACACTAACACAGGTGGGAAAAGTGGTTTTTCAACACTAACACAAGTGCGAAAAGTGGTTTTTCCACACTAATACAAGTGCAAAAGTGGTTTCCTGCACCAACACAAGTGCGAAAAGTGGTTTTTCAACACTAACACAAGTGCGAAAAGTGGTTTTTCAACACTAACACAAGTGCGAAAAGTGGTTTTTCAACAATAACACAAATGCGAAAAGTGGTTTTTCCACACTAATACAAGTGCAAAAGTGGTTTCCTGCACCAATACAAGTGCGAAAAGTGGTTTTTCAACACTAACACAAGTGCGAAAAGTGGTTTTTCAACACTATCACAAGTGCAAAAAGTGTTTTTGTCCACACTAATACAAGTGCAAAAGTGGTTTCCTGCACCAACACAAGTGCGAAAAGTGGTTTTTCAACACTAACACAAGTGCGAAAAGTGGTTTTTCAACACTAACACAAGTGCAAAAAGTAGTTTTTCCACACTAATACAAGTGCAAAAGTGGCTTCCTGCACCAACACAAGTGCGAAAAGTGGTTTTTCAACACTAACACAAGTGCGAAAAGTGGTTTTTAAACACCAACACAAGTGCGAAAAGTGTTTTTTCCACACTAATACAAGTGCAAAAGTGGTTTCCTGCACCAACACAAGTGCGAAAAGTGGTTTTTCAACACTAACACAAGTGCGAAAAGTGGTTTTTCAACACTAACACAAGTGCTAAAAGTGGTTTTTCAACACTATCACAAGTGCAAAAAGTGTTTTTTTCACACTAATACAAGTGCAAAAGTGGTTTCCTGCACCAACACAAGTGCGAAAAGTGGTTTTTCAACACTAACACAAGTGCGAAAAGTGGTTTTTCAAAACTAACACAAGTGCGAAAAGTGGTTTTTCAACACTAACACAAGTGCGAAAAGTGGTTTTTCCACACTAATACAAGTGCAAAAGTGGTTTCCTGCACCAACACAAGTGCGAAAAGTGGTTTTTCAACA
This sequence comes from Myxine glutinosa, assembly GCF_964187855.1. Taxonomy (NCBI): domain Eukaryota; kingdom Metazoa; phylum Chordata; class Myxini; order Myxiniformes; family Myxinidae; genus Myxine; species Myxine glutinosa. The sequence goes on along the minus strand of NW_027617611.1, from coordinate 83,508 downwards.
CTAACACCAGTGCGAAAAGTGGTTTTTCCACACTAATACAAGTGCAAAAGTGGTTTCCTGCACCAACACAAGTGCGAAAAGTGGTTTTTCAACACTAACACAAGTGCGAAAAGTGGTTTTTCAACACTAACACAAGTGCGAAAAGTGGTTTTTCAACACTAACACAAGTGCGCAAAGTGTTTTTGTCCACACTAATACAAGTGCAAAAGTGGTTTCCTGCACCAACACAAGTGCGAAAAGTGGTTTTTCAACACTAACAAAAGTGCGAAAAGTGGTTTTTCAACACTAACACAAGTGCGAAAAGTGGTTTTTCAACACTATCACAAGTGCAAAAATAGTTTTTTCCACACTAATACAAGTGCAAAAGTGGTTTCCTGCACCAACACAAGTGCGAAAGTGGTTTTTCTACACTAACACAAGTGCGAAAAGTGGTTTTTCAACACTAACACAAGTGCGAAAAGTGGTTTTTCAACACTAATACAAGTGCGAAAAGTGTTTTTTCCACACTAATACAAGTGCAAAAGTGGTTTCCTGCCCCAACACAAGTGCGAAAAGTGGTTTTTCAACACTAACACAAGTGGGAAAAGTGGTTTTTCAACACTAACACAAGTGCGAAAAGTGGTTTTTCCACACTAATACAAGTGCAAAAGTGGTTTCCTGCACCAACACAAGTGCGAAAAGTGGTTTTTCAACACTAACACAAGTGCGAAAAGTGGTTTTTCAACACTAACACAAGTGCGAAAAGTGGTTTTTCAACAATAACACAAGTGCGAAAAGTGGTTTTTCCACACTAATACAAGTGCAAAAGTGGTTTCCTGCACCAATACAAGTGCGAAAAGTGGTTTTTCAACACTAACACAAGTGCGAAAAGTGGTTTTTCAACACTATCACAAGTGCAAAAAGTGTTTTTGTCCACACTAATACAAGTGCAAAAGTGGTTTCCTGCACCAACACAAGTGCGAAAAGTGGTTTTTCAACACTAACACAAGTGCGAAAAGTGGTTTTTCAACACTAACACAAGTGCGAAAAGTAGTTTTTCCACACTAATACAAGTGCAAAAGTGGCTTCCTGCACCAACACAAGTGCGAAAAGTGGTTTTTCAACACTAACACAAGTGCGAAAAGTGGTTTTTAAACACCAACACAAGTGCGAAAAGTGGTTTTTCCACACTAATACAAGTGCAAAAGTGGTTTCCTGCACCAACACAAGTGCGAAAAGTGGTTTTTCAACACTAACACAAGTGCGAAAAGTGGTTTTTCAACACTAACACAAGTGCGAAAAGTGGTTTTTCAACAATAACACAAATGCGAAAAGTGGTTTTTCCACACTATCACAAGTGCAAAAAGTGTTTTTGTCCACACTAATACAAGTGCAAAAGTGGTTTCCTGCACCAACACAAGTGCGAAAAGTGGTTTTTCAACACTAACACAAGTGCGAAAAGTGGTTTTTCAACACTAACACAAGTGCGAAAAGTAGTTTTTCCACACTAATACAAGTGCAAAAGTGGCTTCCTGCACCAACACAAGTGCGAAAAGTGGTTTTTCAACACTAACACAAGTGCGAAAAGTGGTTTTTAAACACCAACACAAGTGCGAAAAGTGTTTTTTCCACACTAATACAAGTGCAAAAGTGGTTTCCTGCACCAACACAAGTGCGAAAAGTGGTTTTTCAACACTAACACAAGTGCGAAAAGTGGTTTTTCAACACTAACACAAGTGCTAAAAGTGGTTTTTCAACACTATCACAAGTGCAAAAAGTGTTTTTTTCACACTAATACAAGTGCAAAAGTGGTTTCCTGCACCAACACAAGTGCGAAAAGTGGTTTTTCAACACTAACACAAGTGCGAAAAGTGGTTTTTCCACACTAACACAAGTGCGAAAAGTGGTTTTTCAACACTAACACAAGTGCGAAAAGTGGTTTTTCCACACTAATACAAGTGCAAAAGTGGTTTCCTGCACCAACACAAGTGCGAAAAGTGGTTTTTCAACACTAACACCAGTGCGAAAAGTGGTTTTTCCACACTAATACAAGTGCAAAAGTGTTTTCCTGCACCAACACAAGTGCGAAAAGTGGTTTTTCAACACTAACACAAGTGCGAAAAGTGGTTTTTCAACACTAACACAAGTGCGAAAAGTGGTTTTTCAACACTAACACAAGTGCGCAAAGTGTTTTTGTCCACACTAATACAAGTGCAAAAGTGGTTTCCTGCACCAACACAAGTGCGAAAAGTGGTTTTTCAACACTAACAAAAGTGCGAAAAGTGGTTTTTCAACACTAACACAAGTGCGAAAAGTGGTTTTTCAACACTATCACAAGTGCAAAAATAGTTTTTTCCACACTAATACAAGTGCAAAAGTGGTTTCCTGCACCAACACAAGTGCGAAAGTGGTTTTTCTACACTAACACAAGTGCGAAAAGTGGTTTTTCAACACTAACACAAGTGCGAAAAGTGGTTTTTCAACACTAATACAAGTGCGAAAAGTGTTTTTTCCACACTAATACAAGTGCAAAAGTGGTTTCCTGCCCCAACACAAGTGCGAAAAGTGGTTTTTCAACACTAACACAAGTGGGAAAAGTGGTTTTTCAACACTAACACAAGTGCGAAAAGTGGTTTTTCCACACTAATACAAGTGCAAAAGTGGTTTCCTGCACCAACACAAGTGCGAAAAGTGGTTTTTCAACACTAACACAAGTGCGAAAAGTGGTTTTTCAACACTAACACAAGTGCGAAAAGTGGTTTTTCAACAATAACACAAGTGCGAAAAGTGGTTTTTCCACACTAATACAAGTGCAAAAGTGGTTTCCTGCACCAATACAAGTGCGAAAAGTGGTTTTTCAACACTAACACAAGTGCGAAAAGTGGTTTTTCAACACTATCACAAGTGCAAAAAGTGTTTTTGTCCACACTAATACAAGTGCAAAAGTGGTTTCCTGCACCAACACAAGTTCGAAAAGTGGTTTTTCAACACTAACACAAGTGCGAAAAGTGGTTTTTCAACACTAACACAAGTGCGAAAAGTAGTTTTTCCACACTAATACAAGTGCAAAAGTGGCTTCCTGCACCAACACAAGTGCGAAAAGTGGTTTTTCAACACTAACACAAGTGCGAAAAGTGGTTTTTAAACACCAACACAAGTGCGAAAAGTGGTTTTTCAACACTAACACAAGTGCGCAAAGTGTTTTTGTCCACACTAATACAAGTGCAAAAGTGGTTTCCTGCACCAACACAAGTGCGAAAAGTGGTTTTTCAACACTAACAAAAGTGCGAAAAGTGGTTTTTCAACACTAACACAAGTGCGAAAAGTGGTTTTTCAACACTATCACAAGTGCAAAAATAGTTTTTTCCACACTAATACAAGTGCAAAAGTGGTTTCCTGCACCAACACAAGTGCGAAAGTGGTTTTTCTACACTAACACAAGTGCGAAAAGTGGTTTTTCAACACTAACACAAGTGCGAAAAGTGGTTTTTCAACACTAATACAAGTGCGAAAAGTGTTTTTTCCACACTAATACAAGTGCAAAAGTGGTTTCCTGCCCCAACACAAGTGCGAAAAGTGGTTTTTCAACACTAACACAAGTGGGAAAAGTGGTTTTTCAACACTAACACAAGTGCGAAAAGTGGTTTTTCCACACTAATACAAGTGCAAAAGTGGTTTCCTGCACCAACACAAGTGCGAAAAGTGGTTTTTCAACACTAACACAAGTGCGAAAAGTGGTTTTTCAACACTAACACAAGTGCGAAAAGTGGTTTTTCAACAATAACACAAGTGCGAAAAGTGGTTTTTCCACACTAATACAAGTGCAAAAGTGGTTTCCTGCACCAATACAAGTGCGAAAAGTGGTTTTTCAACACTAACACAAGTGCGAAAAGTGGTTTTTCAACACTATCACAAGTGCAAAAAGTGTTTTTGTCCACACTAATACAAGTGCAAAAGTGGTTTCCTGCACCAACACAAGTGCGAAAAGTGGTTTTTCAACACTAACACAAGTGCGAAAAGTGGTTTTTCAACACTAACACAAGTGCGAAAAGTAGTTTTTCCACACTAATACAAGTGCAAAAGTGGCTTCCTGCACCAACACAAGTGCGAAAAGTGGTTTTTCAACACTAACACAAGTGCGAAAAGTGGTTTTTAAACACCAACACAAGTGCGAAAAGTGGTTTTTCCACACTAATACAAGTGCAAAAGTGGTTTCCTGCACCAACACAAGTGCGAAAAGTGGTTTTTCAACACTAACACAAGTGCGAAAAGTGGTTTTTCAACACTAACACAAGTGCGAAAAGTGGTTTTTCAACAATAACACAAATGCGAAAAGTGGTTTTTCCACACTAATACAAGTGCAAAAGTGGTTTCCTGCACCAATACAAGTGGGAAAAGTGGTTTTTCAACACTAACACAAGTGCGAAAAGTGGTTTTTCAACACTATCACAAGTGCAAAAAGTGTTTTTGTCCACACTAATACAAGTGCAAAAGTGGTTTCCTGCACCAACACAAGTGCGAAAAGTGGTTTTTCAACACTAACACAAGTGCGAAAAGTGGTTTTTCAACACTAACACAAGTGCGAAAAGTAGTTTTTCCACACTAATACAAGTGCAAAAGTGGCTTCCTGCACCAACACAAGTGCGAAAAGTGGTTTTTCAACACTAACACAAGTGCGAAAAGTGGTTTTTAAACACCAACACAAGTGCGAAAAGTGTTTTTTCCACACTAATACAAGTGCAAAAGTGGTTTCCTGCACCAACACAAGTGCGAAAAGTGGTTTTTCAACACTAACACAAGTGCGAAAAGTGGTTTTTCAACACTAACACAAGTGCTAAAAGTGGTTTTTCAACACTATCACAAGTGCAAAAAGTGTTTTTTTCACACTAATACAAGTGCAAAAGTGGTTTCCTGCACCAACACAAGTGCGAAAAGTGGTTTTTCAACACTAACACAAGTGCGAAAAGTGGTTTTTCAACACTAACACAAGTGCGAAAAGTGGTTTTTCAACACTAACACAAGTGCGAAAAGTGGTTTTTCCACACTAATACAAGTGCAAAAGTGGTTTCCTGCACCAACACAAGTGCGAAAAGTGGTTTTTCAACACTAACACCAGTGCGAAAAGTGGTTTTTCCACACTAATACAAGTGCAAAAGTGGTTTCCTGCACCAACACAAGTGCGAAAAGTGGTTTTTCAACACTAACACAAGTGCGAAAAGTGGTTTTTCAACACTAACACAAGTGCGAAAAGTGGTTTTTCAACACTAACACAAGTGCGCAAAGTGTTTTTGTCCACACTAATACAAGTGCAAAAGTGGTTTCCTGCACCAACACAAGTGCGAAAAGTGGTTTTTCAACACTAACAAAAGTGCGAAAAGTGGTTTTTCAACACTAACACAAGTGCGAAAAGTGGTTTTTCAACACTATCACAAGTGCAAAAATAGTTTTTTCCACACTAATACAAGTGCAAAAGTGGTTTCCTGCACCAACACAAGTGCGAAAGTGGTTTTTCTACACTAACACAAGTGCGAAAAGTGGTTTTTCAACACTAACACAAGTGCGAAAAGTGGTTTTTCAACACTAATACAAGTGCGAAAAGTGTTTTTTCCACACTAATACAAGTGCAAAAGTGGTTTCCTGCCCCAACACAAGTGCGAAAAGTGGTTTTTCAACACTAACACAAGTGGGAAAAGTGGTTTTTCAACACTAACACAAGTGCGAAAAGTGGTTTTTCCACACTAATACAAGTGCAAAAGTGGTTTCCTGCACCAACACAAGTGCGAAAAGTGGTTTTTCAACACTAACACAAGTGCGAAAAGTGGTTTTTCAACACTAACACAAGTGCGAAAAGTGGTTTTTCAACAATAACACAAGTGCGAAAAGTGGTTTTTCCACACTAATACAAGTGCAAAAGTGGTTTCCTGCACCAATACAAGTGCGAAAAGTGGTTTTTCAACACTAACACAAGTGCGAAAAGTGGTTTTTCAACACTATCACAAGTGCAAAAAGTGTTTTTGTCCACACTAATACAAGTGCAAAAGTGGTTTCCTGCACCAACACAAGTGCGAAAAGTGGTTTTTCAACACTAACACAAGTGCGAAAAGTGGTTTTTCAACACTAACACAAGTGCGAAAAGTAGTTTTTCCACACTAATACAAGTGCAAAAGTGGCTTCCTGCACCAACACAAGTGCGAAAAGTGGTTTTTCAACACTAACACAAGTGCGAAAAGTGGTTTTTAAACACCAACACAAGTGCGAAAAGTGTTTTTTCCACACTAATACAAGTGCAAAAGTGGTTTCCTGCACCAACACAAGTGCGAAAAGTGGTTTTTCAACACTAACACAAGTGCGAAAAGTGGTTTTTCAACACTAACACAAGTGCGAAAAGTGGTTTTTCAACACTAACACAAGTGCGAAAAGTGGTTTTTCCACACAAATACAAGTGCAAAAGTGGTTTCCTGCACCAACACAAGTGCGAAAAGTGGTTTTTCAACACTAACACAAGTGCGAAAAGTGGTTTTTCAACACTATCACAAGTGCAAAAAGTGTTTTTTCCACACTAATACTAGTGCAAAAGTGGTTTCCTGCACCAACACAAGTGCGAAAAGTGGTTTTTCAACACTAACACAAGTGCGAAAAGTGGTTTTTCAACACTAACACAAGTGCGAAAGGTGTTTTTTCCACACTAATACAAGTGCAAAAGTGGTTTCCTGCACCAACACAAGTGCAAAAAGTGGTTTTTCAACACTAACACAAGTGCGAAAAGTGGTTTTTCAACACTAATACAAGTGCGAAAAGTGGTTTTTCAACACTAACACAAGTGCGAAAAGTGGTTTTTCCACACTAATACAAGTGCAAAAGTGGTTTCCTGCACCAATACAAGTGCGAAAAGTGGTTTTTCAACACTAACACAAGTGCGAAAAGTGGTTTTTCAACACTATCACAAGTGCAAAAAGTGTTTTTGTCCACACTAATACAAGTGCAAAAGTGGTTTCCTGCACCAACACAAGTGCGAAAAGTGGTTTTTCAACACTAACACAAGTGCGAAAAGTGGTTTTCAACACTAACACAAGTGCGAAAAGTGGTTTTTCAACACTATCACAAGTGTAAAAATAGTTTTTTCCACACTAATACAAGTGCAAAAGTGGTTTCCTGCACCAACACAAGTGCGAAAAGTGGTTTTTCAACACTAACACAAGTGCGAAAAGTGGTTTTTCAACACTAACACAAGTGCTAAAAGTGGTTTTTCAACACTATCACAAGTGCAAAAAGTGTTTTTTTCACACTAATACAAGTGCAAAAGTGGTTTCCTGCACCAACACAAGTGCGAAAAGTGGTTTTTCAACACTAACACAAGTGCGAAAAGTGGTTTTTCAACACTAACACAAGTGCGAAAAGTGGTTTTTCAACACTAACACAAGTGCGAAAAGTGGTTTTTCCACACTAATACAAGTGCAAAAGTGGTTTCCTGCACCAACACAAGTGCGAAAAGTGGTTTTTCAACACTAACACCAGTGCGAAAAGTGGTTTTTCCACACTAATACAAGTGCAAAAGTGGTTTCCTGCACCAACACAAGTGCGAAAAGTGGTTTTCCAACACTAACACAAGTGCGAAAAGTGGTTTTTCAACACTAACACAAGTGCGAAAAGTGGTTTTTCAACACTAACACAAGTGCGCAAAGTGTTTTTGTCCACACTAATACAAGTGCAAAAGTGGTTTCCTGCACCAACACAAGTGCGAAAAGTGGTTTTTCAACACTAACAAAAGTGCGAAAAGTGGTTTTTCAACACTAACACAAGTGCGAAAAGTGGTTTTTCAACACTATCACAAGTGCAAAAATAGTTTTTTCCACACTAATACAAGTGCAAAAGTGGTTTCCTGCACCAACACAAGTGCGAAAGTGGTTTTTCTACACTAACACAAGTGCGAAAAGTGGTTTTTCAACACTAACACAAGTGCGAAAAGTGGTTTTTCAACACTAACACAAGTGCGAAAAGTGTTTTTTCCACACTAATACAAGTGCAAAAGTGGTTTCCTGCCCCAACACAAGTGCGAAAAGTGGTTTTTCAACACTAACACAAGTGCGAAAAGTGGTTTTTCAACACTATCACAAGTGCAAAATGTGTTTTTTCCACACTAATACAAGTGCAAAAGTGGTTTCCTGCACCAACACAAGTGCGAAAAGTGGTTTTTCAACACTAACACAAGTGCGAAAAGTGGTTTTTCAACACTATCACAAGTGCAAAAAGTGTTTTTTCCACCCTAATACAAGTGCAAAAGTGGTTTCCTGCACCAACACAAGTGCGAAAAGTGGTTTTTCAACACTAACACAAGTGCGAAAAGTGGTTTTTCAACACTAACACAAGTGCGAAAAGTGGTTTTTCAACACTAACACAAGTGCGAAAGGTGTTTTTTCCACACTAATACAAGTGCAAAAGTGGTTTCCTGCACCAACACAAGTGCGAAAAGTGGTTTTTCAACACTAACACAAGTGCGAAAAGTGGTTTTTCAACACTATCACAAGTGCAAAAAGTGTTTTTTCCACACTAATACAAGTGCAAAAGTGGTTTCCTGCACCAACACAAGTGCGAAAAGTGGTTTTTCAACACTAACACAAGTGCGAAAAGTGGTTTTTCAACACTATCACAAGTGCAAAAAGTGTTTTTTCCACACTAATACAAGTGCAAAAGTGGTTTCCTGCACCAACACAAGTGCGAAAAGTGGTTTTTCAACACTAACACAAGTGCGAAAATTGATTTTTCAACACTAACACAAGTGCGAAAAGTGGTTTTTCAACACTAACACAAGTGCGAAAGGTGTTTTTTCCACATTAATACAAGTGCAAAAGTGGTTTCCTGCACCAACACAAGTGCGAAAAGTGGTTTTTCAACACCAACACAAGTGTGAAAAGTGGTTTTTCAACACTAACACAAGTGCGAAAAGTGGTTTTTCAACACAAACACATGTGCGAAAAGTGGTTTTTCCACACTAATACAAGTGCAAAAGTGGTTTCCTGCACCAATACAAGTGCGAAAAGTGGTTTTTCAACACTAACACAAGTGCGAAAAGTGGTTTTTCAACACTATCACAAGTGCAAAAAGTGTTTTTGTCCACACTAATACAAGTGCAAAAGTGGTTTCCTGCACCAACACAAGTGCGAAAAGTGGTTTTTCAACACTAACACAAGTGCGAAAAGTGGTTTTTCAACACTAACACAAGTGCGAAAAGTGGTTTTTCAACACTATCACAAGTGCAAAAATAGTTTTTTCCACACTAATACAAGTGCAAAAGTGGTTTACTGCACCAACACAAGTGCGAAAGTGGTTTTTCTACACTAACACAAGTGCGAAAAGTGGTTTTTCAACACTAACACAAGTGCGAAAAGTGGTTTTTCAACACTAACACAAGTGCGAAAAGTGGTTTTTCAACACTATCACAAGTGCAAAAAGTGTTTTTTCCACACTAATACAAGTGCAAAAGTGGTTTCCTGCACCAACACAAGTGCGAAAAGTGGTTTTTCAACACTAACACAAGTGCGAAAAGTGGTTTTTCAACACTAACACAAGTGCGAAAGGTGTTTTTTCCACACTAATACAAGTGCAAAAGTGGTTTCCTGCACCAACACAAGTGCGAAAAGTGGTTTTTCAACACTAACACAAGTGCGAAAAGTGGTTTTTCAACACTAACACAAGTGCGAAAAGTGGTTTTTCAACACTAACACAAGTGCGAAAAGTGGTTTTTCCACACTAATACAAGTGCAAAAGTGGTTTCCTGCACCAATACAAGTGCGAAAAGTGGTTTTTCAACACTAACAAAAGTGCGAAAAGTGGTTTTTCAACACTAACACAAGTGCGAAAAGTGGTTTTTCAACACTATCACAAGTGCAAAAATAGTTTTTTCCACACTAATACAAGTGCAAAAGTGGTTTCCTGCACCAACACAAGTGCGAAAGTGGTTTTTCTACACTAACACAAGTGCGAAAAGTGGTTTTTCAACACTAACACAAGTGCGAAAAGTGGTTTTTCAACACTAACACAAGTGCGAAAAGTGTTTTTTCCACACTAATACAAGTGCAAAAGTGGTTTCCTGCCCCAACACAAGTGCGAAAAGTGGTTTTTCAACACTAACACAAGTGCGAAAAGTGGTTTTTCAACACTATCACAAGTGCAAAATGTGTTTTTTCCACACTAATACAAGTGCAAAAGTGGTTTCCTGCACCAACACAAGTGCGAAAAGTGGTTTTTCAACACTAACACAAGTGCGAAAAGTGGTTTTTCAACACTATCACAAGTGCAAAAAGTGTTTTTTCCACACTAATACAAGTGCAAAAGTGGTTTCCTGCACCAACACAAGTGCGAAAAGTGGTTTTTCAACACTAACACAAGTGCGAAAAGTGGTTTTTCAACACTAACACAAGTGCGAAAAGTGGTTTTTCAACACTAACACAAGTGCGAAAGGTGTTTTTTCCACACTAATACAAGTGCAAAAGTGGTTTCCTGCACCAACACAAGTGCGAAAAGTGGTTTTTCAACACTAACACAAGTGCGAAAAGTGGTTTTTCAACACTATCACAAGTGCAAAAAGTGTTTTTTCCACACTAATACAAGTGCAAAAGTGGTTTCCTGCACCAACACAAGTGCGAAAAGTGGTTTTTCAACACTAACACAAGTGCGAAAAGTGGTTTTTCAACACTATCACAAGTGCAAAAAGTGTTTTTTCCACACTAATACAAGTGCAAAAGTGGTTTCCTGCACCAACACAAGTGCGAAAAGTGGTTTTTCAACACTAACACAAGTGCGAAAATTGATTTTTCAACACTAACACAAGTGCGAAAAGTGGTTTTTCAACACTAACACAAGTGCGAAAGGTGTTTTTTCCACACTAATACAAGTGCAAAAGTGGTTTCCTGCACCAACACAAGTGCGAAAAGTGGTTTTTCAACACCAACACAAGTGTGAAAAGTGGTTTTTCAACACTAACACAAGTGCGAAAAGTGGTTTTTCAACACTATCACAAGTGCAAAAAGTGTTTTTGTCCACACTAATACAAGTGCAAAAGTGGTTTCCTGCACCAACACAAGTGCGAAAAGTGGTTTTTCAACACTAACACAAGTGCGAAAAGTGGTTTTTCAACACTAACACAAGTGCGAAAAGTGGTTTTTCAACACTATCACAAGTGCAAAAATAGTTTTTTCCACACTAATACAAGTGCAAAAGTGGTTTACTGCACCAACACAAGTGCGAAAGTGGTTTTTCTACACTAACACAAGTGCGAAAAGTGGTTTTTCAACACTAACACAAGTGCGAAAAGTGGTTTTTCAACACTAACACAAGTGCGAAAAGTGGTTTTTCAACACTATCACAAGTGCAAAAAGTGTTTTTTCCACACTAATACAAGTGCAAAAGTGGTTTCCTGCACCAACACAAGTGCGAAAAGTGGTTTTTCAACACTAACACAAGTGCGAAAAGTGGTTTTTCAACACTAACACAAGTGCGAAAGGTGTTTTTTCCACACTAATACAAGTGCAAAAGTGGTTTCCTGCACCAACACAAGTGCGAAAAGTGGTTTTTCAACACTAACACAAGTGCGAAAAGTGGTTTTTCAACACTAACACAAGTGCGAAAAGTGGTTTTTCAACACTAACACAAGTGCGAAAAGTGGTTTTTCCACACTAATACAAGTGCAAAAGTGGTTTCCTGCACCAATACAAGTGCGAAAAGTGGTTTTTCAACACTAACACAAGTGCGAAAAGTGGTTTTTCAACACTAACACAAGTGCGAAAAGTGGTTTTTCCACACTAATACAAGTGCAAAAGTGGTTTCCTGCACCAACACAAGTGCGAAAAGTGGTTTTTCAATACTAACACAAGTGCGAAAAGTGGTTTTTCAACACTATCACAAGTGCAAAAAGTGTTTTTTCCACACTAATACTAGTGCAAAAGTGGTTTCCTGCACCAACACAAGTGCGAAAAGTGGTTTTTCAACACTAACACAAGTGCGAAAAGTGGTTTTTCAACAATAACACAAGTGCGAAAGGTGTTTTTTCCACACTAATACAAGTGCAAAAGTGGTTTCCTGCACCAACACAAGTGCAAAAAGTGGTTTTTCAACACTAACACAAGTGCGAAAAGTGGTTTTTCAACACTAATACAAGTGCGAAAAGTGGTTTTTCAACACTAACACAAGTGCGAAAAGTGGTTTTTCCACACTAATACAAGTGCAAAAGTGGTTTCCTGCACCAATACAAGTGCGAAAAGTGGTTTTTCAACACTAACACAAGTGCGAAAAGTGGTTTTTCAACACTATCACAAGTGCAAAAAGTGTTTTTGTCCACACTAATACAAGTGCAAAAGTGGTTTCCTGCACCAACACAAGTGCGAAAAGTGGTTTTTCAACACTAACACAAGTGCGAAAAGTGGTTTTCAACACTAACACAAGTGCGAAAAGTGGTTTTTCAACACTATCACAAGTGTAAAAATAGTTTTTTCCACACTAATACAAGTGCAAAAGTGGTTTCCTGCACCAACACAAGTGCGAAAAGTGGTTTTTCAACACTAACACAAGTGCGAAAAGTGGTTTTTCAACACTAACACAAGTGCTAAAAGTGGTTTTTCAACACTATCACAAGTGCAAAAAGTGTTTTTTTCACACTAATACAAGTGCAAAAGTGGTTTCCTGCACCAACACAAGTGCGAAAAGTGGTTTTTCAACACTAACACAAGTGCGAAAAGTGGTTTTTCAACACTAACACAAGTGCGAAAAGTGGTTTTTCAACACTAACACAAGTGCGAAAAGTGGTTTTTCCACACTAATACAAGTGCAAAAGTGGTTTCCTGCACCAACACAAGTGCGAAAAGTGGTTTTTCAACACTAACACCAGTGCGAAAAGTGGTTTTTCCACACTAATACAAGTGCAAAAGTGGTTTCCTGCACCAACACAAGTGCGAAAAGTGGTTTTCCAACACTAACACAAGTGCGAAAAGTGGTTTTTCAACACTAACACAAGTGCGAAAAGTGGTTTTTCAACACTAACACAAGTGCGCAAAGTGTTTTTGTCCACACTAATACAAGTGCAAAAGTGGTTTCCTGCACCAACACAAGTGCGAAAAGTGGTTTTTCAACACTAACAAAAGTGCGAAAAGTGGTTTTTCAACACTAACACAAGTGCGAAAAGTGGTTTTTCAACACTATCACAAGTGCAAAAATAGTTTTTTCCACACTAATACAAGTGCAAAAGTGGTTTCCTGCACCAACACAAGTGCGAAAGTGGTTTTTCTACACTAACACAAGTGCGAAAAGTGGTTTTTCAACACTAACACAAGTGCGAAAAGTGGTTTTTCAACACTAACACAAGTGCGAAAAGTGTTTTTTCCACACTAATACAAGTGCAAAAGTGGTTTCCTGCCCCAACACAAGTGCGAAAAGTGGTTTTTCAACACTAACACAAGTGCGAAAAGTGGTTTTTCAACACTATCACAAGTGCAAAATGTGTTTTTTCCACACTAATACAAGTGCAAAAGTGGTTTCCTGCACCAACACAAGTGCGAAAAGTGGTTTTTCAACACTAACACAAGTGCGAAAAGTGGTTTTTCAACACTATCACAAGTGCAAAAAGTGTTTTTTCCACACTAATACAAGTGCAAAAGTGGTTTCCTGCACCAACACAAGTGCGAAAAGTGGTTTTTCAACACTAACACAAGTGCGAAAAGTGGTTTTTCAACACTATCACAAGTGCAAAAAGTGTTTTTTCCACACTAATACAAGTGCAAAAGTGGTTTCCTGCACCAACACAAGTGCGAAAAGTGGTTTTTCAACACTAACACAAGTGCGAAAAGTGGTTTTTCAACACTAACACAAGTGCGAAAAGTGGTTTTTCAACACTAACACAAGTGCGAAAGGTGTTTTTTCCACACTAATACAAGTGCAAAAGTGGTTTCCTGCACCAACACAAGTGCGAAAAGTGGTTTTTCAACACTAACACAAGTGCGAAAAGTGGTTTTTCAACACTATCACAAGTGCAAAAAGTGTTTTTTCCACACTAATACAAGTGCAAAAGTGGTTTCCTGCACCAACACAAGTGCGAAAAGTGGTTTTTCAACACTATCACAAGTGCAAAAAGTGTTTTTTCCACACTAATACAAGTGCAAAAGTGGTTTCCTGCACCAACACAAGTGCGAAAAGTGGTTTTTCAACACTAACACAAGTGCGAAAAGTGGTTTTTCAACACTAACACAAGTGCGAAAGGTGTTTTTTCCACATTAATACAAGTGCAAAAGTGGTTTCCTGCACCAACACAAGTGCGAAAAGTGGTTTTTCAACACCAACACAAGTGTGAAAAGTGGTTTTTCAACACTAACACAAGTGCGAAAAGTGGTTTTTCAACACAAACACAAGTGCGAAAAGTGGTTTTTCCACACTAATACAAGTGCAAAAGTGGTTTCCTGCACCAATACAAGTGCGAAAAGTGGTTTTTCAACACTAACACAAGTGCGAAAAGTGGTTTTTCAACACTATCACAAGTGCAAAAAGTGTTTTTGTCCACACTAATACAAGTGCAAAAGTGGTTTCCTGCACCAACACAAGTGCGAAAAGTGGTTTTTCAACACTAACACAAGTGCGAAAAGTGGTTTTTCAACACTAACACAAGTGCGAAAAGTGGTTTTTCAACACTATCACAAGTGCAAAAATAGTTTTTTCCACACTAATACAAGTGCAAAAGTGGTTTACTGCACCAACACAAGTGCGAAAGTGGTTTTTCTACACTAACACAAGTGCGAAAAGTGGTTTTTCAACACTAACACAAGTGCGAAAAGTGGTTTTTCAACACTAACACAAGTGCGAAAAGTGGTTTTTCAACACTATCACAAGTGCAAAAAGTGTTTTTTCCACACTAATACAAGTGCAAAAGTGGTTTCCTGCACCAACACAAGTGCGAAAAGTGGTTTTTCAACACTAACACAAGTGCGAAAAGTGGTTTTTCAACACTAACACAAGTGCGAAAGGTGTTTTTTCCACACTAATACAAGTGCAAAAGTGGTTTCCTGCACCAACACAAGTGCGAAAAGTGGTTTTTCAACACTAACACAAGTGCGAAAAGTGGTTTTTCAACACTAACACAAGTGCGAAAAGTGGTTTATCAACACTAACACAAGTGCGAAAAGTGGTTTTTCCACACTAATACAAGTGCAAAAGTGGTTTCCTGCACCAATACAAGTGCGAAAAGTGGTTTTTCAACACTAACACAAGTGCGAAAAGTGGTTTTTCAACACTATCACAAGTGCAAAAATAGTTTTTTCCACACTAATACAAGTGCAAAAGTGGTTTCCTGCACCAACACAAGTGCGAAAGTGGTTTTTCTACACTAACACAAGTGCGAAAAGTGGTTTTTCAACACTAACACAAGTGCGAAAAGTGGTTTTTCAACACTAACACAAGTGCGAAAAGTGTTTTTTCCACACTAATACAAGTGCAAAAGTGGTTTCCTGCCCCAACACAAGTGCGAAAAGTGGTTTTTCAACACTAACACAAGTGCGAAAAGTAGTTTTTCAACACTATCACAAGTGCAAAATGTGTTTTTTCCACACTAATACAAGTGCAAAAGTGGTTTCCTGCACCAACACAAGTGCGAAAAGTGGTTTTTCAACACTAACACAAGTGCGAAAAGTGGTTTTTCAACACTACCACAAGTGCAAAAAGTGTTTTTTCCACACTAATACAAGTGCAAAAGTGGTTTCCTGCACCAACACAAGTGCGAAAAGTGGTTTTTCAACACTAACACAAGTGCGAAAAGTGGTTTTTCAACACTAACACAAGTGCGAAAAGTGGTTTTTCAACACTAACACAAGTGCGAAAGGTGTTTTTTCCACACTAATACAAGTGCAAAAGTGGTTTCCTGCACCAACACAAGTGCGAAAAGTGGTTTTTCAACACTAACACAAGTGCGAAAAGTGGTTTTTCAACACTATCACAAGTGCAAAAAGTGTTTTTTCCACACTAATACAAGTGCAAAAGTGGTTTCCTGCACCAACACAAGTGCGAAAAGTGGTTTTTCAACACTAACACAAGTGCGAAAAGTGGTTTTTCAACACTAACACAAGTGCTAAAAGTGGTTTTTCAACACTATCACAAGTGCAAAAAGTGCTTTTTTCACACTAATACAAGTGCAAAAGTGGTTTCCTGCACCAACACAAGTGCGAAAAGTGGTTTTTCAACACTAACACAAGTGCGAAAAGTGGTTTTTCAACACTAACACAAGTGCGAAAAGTGGTTTTTCAACACTAACACAAGTGCGAAAAGTGGTTTTTCCACACTAATACAAGTGCAAAAGTGGTTTCCTGCACCAACACAAGTGCGAAAAGTGGTTTTTCAACACTAACACCAGTGCGAAAAGTGGTTTTTCCACACTAATACAAGTGCAAAAGTGGTTTCCTGCACCAACACAAGTGCGAAAAGTGGTTTTCCAACACTAACACAAGTGCGAAAAGTGGTTTTTCAACACTAACACAAGTGCGAAAAGTGGTTTTTCAACACTAACACAAGTGCGCAAAGTGTTTTTGTCCACACTAATACAAGTGCAAAAGTGGTTTCCTGCACCAACACAAGTGCGAAAAGTGGTTTTTCAACACTAACAAAAGTGCGAAAAGTGGTTTTTCAACACTAACACAAGTGCGAAAAGTGGTTTTTCAACACTATCACAAGTGCAAAAATAGTTTTTTCCACACTAATACAAGTGCAAAAGTGGTTTCCTGCACCAACACAAGTGCGAAAGTGGTTTTTCTACACTAACACAAGTGCGAAAAGTGGTTTTTCAACACTAACACAAGTGCGAAAAGTGGTTTTTCAACACTAACACAAGTGCGAAAAGTGTTTTTTCCACACTAATACAAGTGCAAAAGTGGTTTCCTGCCCCAACACAAGTGCGAAAAGTGGTTTTTCAACACTAACACAAGTGCGAAAAGTGGTTTTTTCAACACTATCACAAGTGCAAAATGTGTTTTTTCCACACTAATACAAGTGCAAAAGTGGTTTCCTGCACCAACACAAGTGCGAAAAGTGGTTTTTCAACACTAACACAAGTGCGAAAAGTGGTTTTTCAACACTATCACAAGTGCAAAAAGTGTTTTTTCCACACTAATACAAGTGCAAAAGTGGTTTCCTGCACCAACACAAGTGCGAAAAGTGGTTTTTCAACACTAACACAAGTGCGAAAAGTGGTTTTTCAACACTATCACAAGTGCAAAAAGTGTTTTTTCCACACTAATACAAGTGCAAAAGTGGTTTCCTGCACCAACACAAGTGCGAAAAGTGGTTTTTCAACACTAACACAAGTGCGAAAAGTGGTTTTTCAACACTAACACAAGTGCGAAAAGTGGTTTTTCAACACTAACACAAGTGCGAAAGGTGTTTTTTCCACACTAATACAAGTGCAAAAGTGGTTTCCTGCACCAACACAAGTGCGAAAAGTGGTTTTTCAACACTAACACAAGTGCGAAAAGTGGTTTTTCAACACTATCACAAGTGCAAAAAGTGTTTTTTCCACACTAATACAAGTGCAAAAGTGGTTTCCTGCACCAACACAAGTGCGAAAAGTGGTTTTTCAACACTATCACAAGTGCAAAAAGTGTTTTTTCCACACTAATACAAGTGCAAAAGTGGTTTCCTGCACCAACACAAGTGCGAAAAGTGGTTTTACACTAACACAAGTGCGAAAAGTGGTTTTCAACACTAACACAAGTGCGAAAGGTGTTTTTTCCACATTAATACAAGTGCAAAAGTGGTTTCCTGCACCAACACAAGTGCGAAAAGTGGTTTTTTCAACACCAACACAAGTGTGAAAAGTGGTTTTTCAACACTAACACAAGTGCGAAAAGTGGTTTTTCAACACAAACACAAGTGCGAAAAGTGGTTTTTCCACACTAATACAAGTGCAAAAGTGGTTTCCTGCACCAATACAAGTGCGAAAAGTGGTTTTTCAACACTAACACAAGTGCGAAAAGTGGTTTTTCAACACTATCACAAGTGCAAAAAGTGTTTTGTCCACACTAATACAAGTGCAAAAGTGGTTTCCTGCACCAACACAAGTGCGAAAAGTGGTTTTTCAACACTAACACAAGTGCGAAAAGTGTTTTTCAACACTAACACAAGTGCGAAAAGTGGTTTTTCACACTATCACAAGTGCAAAAATAGTTTTTTCACACTAATACAAGTGCAAAAGTGGTTTACTGCACCAACACAAGTGCGAAAGTGGTTTTTCTACACTAACACAAGTGCGAAAAGTGGTTTTTCAACACTAACACAAGTGCGAAAGTGGTTTTTCAACACTAACACAAGTGCGAAAAGTGGTTTTTCAACACTATCACAAGTGCAAAAAGTGTTTTTTCCACACTAATACTAGTGCAAAAGTGGTTTCCTGCACCAACACAAGTGCGAAAAGTGGTTTTTCAACACTAACACACAAGTGCGAAAAGTGGTTTTCAACACTAACACAAGTGCGAAAGGTGTTTTTTCCACACTAATACAAGTGCAAAAGTGGTTTCCTGCACCAACACAAGTGCGAAAAGTGGTTTTTCAACACTAACACAAGTGCGAAAAGTGGTTTTTCAACACTAACACAAGTGCGAAAAGTGGTTTTTCAACACTAACACAAGTGCGAAAAGTGGTTTTTCCACACTAATACAAGTGCAAAAGTGGTTTCCTGCACCAATACAAGTGCGAAAAGTGGTTTTTCAACACTAACACAAGTGCGAAAAGTGGTTTTTCAACACTATCACAAGTGCAAAAATAGTTTTTTCCACACTAATACAAGTGCAAAAGTGGTTTCCTGCACCAACACAAGTGCGAAAGTGGTTTTTCTACACTAACACAAGTGCGAAAAGTGGTTTTTCAACACTAACACAAGTGCGAAAAGTGGTTTTTCAACACTAACACAAGTGCGAAAAGTGTTTTTTCCACACTAATACAAGTGCAAAAGTGGTTTCCTGCCCCAACACAAGTGCGAAAAGTGGTTTTTCAACACTAACACAAGTGCGAAAAGTGGTTTTTCAACACTATCACAAGTGCAAAATGTGTTTTTTCCACACTAATACAAGTGCAAAAGTGGTTTCCTGCACCAACACAAGTGCGAAAAGTGGTTTTTCAACACTAACACAAGTGCGAAAAGTGGTTTTTCAACACTACCACAAGTGCAAAAAGTGTTTTTTCCACACTAATACAAGTGCAAAAGTGGTTTCCTGCACCAACACAAGTGCGAAAAGTGGTTTTTCAACACTAACACAAGTGCGAAAAGTGGTTTTTCAACACTAACACAAGTGCGAAAAGTGGTTTTTCAACACTAACACAAGTGCGAAAGGTGTTTTTTCCACACTAATACAAGTGCAAAAGTGGTTTCCTGCACCAACACAAGTGCGAAAAGTGGTTTTTCAACACTAACACAAGTGCGAAAAGTGGTTTTTCAACACTATCACAAGTGCAAAAAGTGTTTTTTCCACACTAATACAAGTGCAAAAGTGGTTTCCTGCACCAACACAAGTGCGAAAAGTGGTTTTTCAACACTAACACAAGTGCGAAAAGTGGTTTTTCAACACTATCACAAGTGCAAAAAGTGTTTTTTCCACACTAATACAAGTGCAAAAGTGGTTTCCTGCACCAACACAAGTGCGAAAAGTGGTTTTTCAACACTAACACAAGTGCGAAAATTGATTTTTCAACACTAACACAAGTGCGAAAAGTGGTTTTTCAACACTAACACAAGTGCGAAAGGTGTTTTTTCCACATTAATACAAGTGCAAAAGTGGTTTCCTGCACCAACACAAGTGCGAAAAGTGGTTTTTCAACACCAACACAAGTGTGAAAAGTGGTTTTTCAACACTAACACAAGTGCGAAAAGTGGTTTTTCAACACTATCACAAGTGCAAAAATAGTTTTTCCACACTAATACAAGTGCAAAAGTGGTTTCCTGCACCAACACAAGTGCGAAAGTGGTTTTTCTACACTAACACAAGTGCGAAAAGTGGTTTTTCAACACTAACACAAGTGCGAAAAGTGGTTTTTCAACACTAACACAAGTGCGAAAAGTGTTTTTTCCACACTAATACAAGTGCAAAAGTGGTTTCCTGCACCAACACAAGTGCGAAAAGTGGTTTTTCAACACTAACACAAGTGCGAAAAGTGGTTTTTCAACACTATCACAAGTGCAAAAAGTGTTTTTTCCACACTAATACAAGTGCAAAAGTGGTTTCCTGCACCTACACAAGTGCGAAAAGTGGTTTTTCAACACTAACACAAGTGCGAAAATTGATTTTTCAACACTAACACAAGTGCGAAAAGTGGTTTTTCAACACTAACACAAGTGCGAAAGGTGTTTTTTCCACATTAATACAAGTGCAAAAGTGGTTTCCTGCACCAACACAAGTGCGAAAAGTGGTTTTTCAACACCAACACAAGTGTGAAAAGTGGTTTTTCAACACTAACACAAGTGCGAAAAGTGGTTTTTCAACACAAACACAAGTGCGAAAAGTGGTTTTTCCACACTAATACAAGTGCAAAAGTGGTTTCCTGCACCAATACAAGTGCGAAAAGTGGTTTTTCAACACTAACACAAGTGCGAAAAGTGGTTTTTCAACACTATCACAAGTGCAAAAAGTGTTTTTGTCCACACTAATACAAGTGCAAAAGTGGTTTCCTGCACCAACACAAGTGCGAAAAGTGGTTTTTCAACACTAACACAAGTGCGAAAAGTGGTTTTTCAACACTAACACAAGTGCGAAAAGTGGTTTTTCAACACTATCACAAGTGCAAAAATAGTTTTTTCCACACTAATACAAGTGCAAAAGTGGTTTACTGCACCAACACAAGTGCGAAAGTGGTTTTTCTACACTAACACAAGTGCGAAAAGTGGTTTTTCAACACTAACACAAGTGCAAAAAGTGGTTTTTCAACACTAACACAAGTGCGAAAAGTAGTTTTTCAACACTATCACAAGTGCAAAAAGTGTTTTTTCCACACTAATACAAGTGCAAAAGTGGTTTCCTGCACCAACACAAGTGCGAAAAGTGGTTTTTCAACACTAACACAAGTGCGAAAAGTGGTTTTTCAACACTAACACAAGTGCGAAAGGTGTTTTTTCCACACTAATACAAGTGCAAAAGTGGTTTCCTGCACCAACACAAGTGCGAAAAGTGGTTTTTCAACACTAACACAACTGCGAAAAGTGGTTTTTCAACACTAACACAAGTGCGAAAAGTGGTTTTTCAACACTAACACAAGTGCGAAAAGTGGTTTTTCCACACTAATACAAGTGCAAAAGTGGTTTCCTGCACCAATACAAGTGCGAAAAGTGGTTTTTCAACACTAACAAAAGTGCGAAAAGTGGTTTTTCAACACTAACACAAGTGCGAAAAGTGGTTTTTCAACACTATCACAAGTGCAAAAATAGTTTTTTCCACACTAATACAAGTGCAAAAGTGGTTTCCTGCACCAACACAAGTGTGAAAGTGGTTTTTCTACACTAACACAAGTGCGAAAAGTGGTTTTTCAACACTAACACAAGTGCGAAAAGTGGTTTTTCAACACTAACACAAGTGCGAAAAGTGTTTTTTCCACACTAATACAAGTGCAAAAGTGGTTTCCTGCCCCAACACAAGTGCGAAAAGTGGTTTTTCAACACTAACACAAGTGCGAAAATTGATTTTTCAACACTAACACAAGTGCGAAAAGTGGTTTTTCAACACTAACACAAGTGCGAAAGGTGTTTTTTCCACATTAATACAAGTGCAAAAGTGGTTTCCTGCACCAACACAAGTGCGAAAAGTGGTTTTTCAACACCAACACAAGTGTGAAAAGTGGTTTTTCAACACTAACACAAGTGCGAAAAGTGGTTTTTCAACACTATCACAAGTGCAAAAATAGTTTTTCCACACTAATACAAGTGCAAAAGTGGTTTCCTGCACCAACACAAGTGCGAAAGTGGTTTTTCTACACTAACACAAGTGCGAAAAGTGGTTTTTCAACACTAACACAAGTGCGAAAAGTCGTTTTTCAACACTAACACAAGTGCGAAAAGTGTTTTTTCCACACTAATACAAGTGCAAAAGTGGTTTCCTGCCCCAACACAAGTGCGAAAAGTGGTTTTTCAACACTAACACAAGTGCGAAAAGTGGTTTTTCAACACTATCACAAGTGCAAAATGTGTTTTTTCCACACTAATACAAGTGCAAAAGTGGTTTCCTGCACCAACACAAGTGCGAAAAGTGGTTTTTCAACACTAACACAAGTGCGAAAAGTGGTTTTTCAACACTATCACAAGTGCAAAAAGTGTTTTTTCCACACTAATACAAGTGCAAAAGTGGTTTCCTGCACCAACACAAGTGCGAAAAGTGGTTTTTCAACACTAACACAAGTGCGAAAAGTGGTTTTTCAACACTAACACAAGTGCGAAAAGTGGTTTTTCAACACTAACACAAGTGCGAAAGGTGTTTTTTCCACACTAATACAAGTGCAAAAGTGGTTTCCTGCACCAACACAAGTGCGAAAAGTGGTTTTTCAACACTAACACAAGTGCGAAAAGTGGTTTTTCAACACTATCACAAGTGCAAAAAGTGTTTTTTCCACACTAATACAAGTGCAAAAGTGGTTTCCTGCACCAACACAAGTGCGAAAAGTGGTTTTTCAACACTAACACAAGTGCGAAAAGTGGTTTTTCAACACTATCACAAGTGCAAAAAGTGTTTTTTCCACACTAATACAAGTGCAAAAGTGGTTTCCTGCACCAACACAAGTGCGAAAAGTGGTTTTTCAACACTAACACAAGTGCGAAAATTGATTTTTCAACACTAACACAAGTGCGAAAAGTGGTTTTTCAACACTAACACAAGTGCGAAAGGTGTTTTTTCCACATTAATACAAGTGCAAAAGTGGTTTCCTGCACCAACACAAGTGCGAAAAGTGGTTTTTCAACACCAACACAAGTGTGAAAAGTGGTTTTTCAACACTAACACAAGTGCGAAAAGTGGTTTTTCAACACAAACACAAGTGCGAAAAGTGGTTTTTCCACACTAATACAAGTGCAAAAGTGGTTTCCTGCACCAATACAAGTGCGAAAAGTGGTTTTTCAACACTAACACAAGTGCGAAAAGTGGTTTTTCAACACTATCACAAGTGCAAAAAGTGTTTTTGTCCACACTAATACAAGTGCAAAAGTGGTTTCCTGCACCAACACAAGTGCGAAAAGTGGTTTTTCAACACTAACACAAGTGCGAAAAGTGGTTTTTCAACACTAACACAAGTGCGAAAAGTGGTTTTTCAACACTATCACAAGTGCAAAAATAGTTTTCTCCACACTAATACAAGTGCAAAAGTGGTTTACTGCACCAACACAAGTGCGAAAGTGGTTTTTCTACACTAACACAAGTGCGAAAAGTGGTTTTTCAACACTAACACAAGTGCGAAAAGTGGTTTTTCAACACTAACACAAGTGCGAAAAGTGGTTTTTCAACACTATCACAAGTGCAAAAAGTGTTTTTGCCACACTAATACAAGTGCAAAAGTGGTTTCCTGCACCAACACAAGTGCGAAAAGTGGTTTTTCAACACTAACACAAGTGCGAAAAGTGGTTTTTCAACACTAACACAAGTGCGAAAGGTGTTTTTTCCACACTAATACAAGTGCAAAAGTGGTTTCCTGCACCAACACAAGTGCGAAAAGTGGTTTTTCAACACTAACACAACTGCGAAAAGTGGTTTTTCAACACTAACACAAGTGCGAAAAGTGGTTTTTCAACACTAACACAAGTGCGAAAAGTGGTTTTTCCACACTAATACAAGTGCAAAAGTGGTTTCCTGCACCAATACAAGTGCGAAAAGTGGTTTTTCAACACTAACAAAAGTGCGAAAAGTGGTTTTTCAACACTAACACAAGTGCGAAAAGTGGTTTTTCAACACTATCACAAGTGCAAAAATAGTTTTTTCCACACTAATACAAGTGCAAAAGTGGTTTCCTGCACCAACACAAGTGTGAAAGTGGTTTTTCTACACTAACACAAGTGCGAAAAGTGGTTTTTCAACACTAACACAAGTGCGAAAAGTGGTTTTTCAACACTAACACAAGTGCGAAAAGTGTTTTTTCCACACTAATACAAGTGCAAAAGTGGTTTCCTGCCCCAACACAAGTGCGAAAAGTGGTTTTTCAACACTAACACAAGTGCGAAAAGTGGTTTTTCAACACTATCACAAGTGCAAAATGTGTTTTTTCCACACTAATACAAGTGCAAAAGTGGTTTCCTGCACCAACACAAGTGCGAAAAGTGGTTTTTCAACACTAACACAAGTGCGAAAAGTGGTTTTTCAACACTATCACAAGTGCAAAAAGTGTTTTTTCCACACTAATACAAGTGCAAAAGTGGTTTCCTGCACCAACACAAGTGCGAAAAGTGGTTTTTCAACACTAACACAAGTGCGAAAAGTGGTTTTTCAACACTAACACAAGTGCGAAAAGTGGTTTTTCAACACTAACACAAGTGCGAAAGGTGTTTTTTCCACACTAATACAAGTGCAAAAGTGGTTTCCTGCACCAACACAAGTGCGAAAAGTGGTTTTTCAACACTAACACAAGTGCGAAAAGTGGTTTTTCAACACTATCACAAGTGCAAAAAGTGTTTTTTCCACACTAATACAAGTGCAAAAGTGGTTTCCTGCACCAACACAAGTGCGAAAAGTGGTTTTTCAACACTAACACAAGTGCGAAAAGTGGTTTTTCAACACTATCACAAGTGCAAAAAGTGTTTTTTCCACACTAATACAAGTGCAAAAGTGGTTTCCTGCACCAACACAAGTGCGAAAAGTGGTTTTTCAACACTAACACAAGTGCGAAAATTGATTTTTCAACACTAACACAAGTGCGAAAAGTGGTTTTTCAACACTAACACAAGTGCGAAAGGTGTTTTTTCCACACTAATACAAGTGCAAAAGTGGTTTCCTGCACCAACACAAGTGCGAAAAGTGGTTTTTCAACACCAACACAAGTGTGAAAAGTGGTTTTTCAACACTAACACAAGTGCGAAAAGTGGTTTTTCAACACAAACACAAGTGCGAAAAGTGGTTTTTCCACACTAATACAAGTGCAAAAGTGGTTTCCTGCACCAATACAAGTGCGAAAAGTGGTTTTTCAACACTAACACAAGTGCGAAAAGTGGTTTTTCAACACTATCACAAGTGCAAAAAGTGTTTTTGTCCACACTAATACAAGTGCAAAAGTGGTTTCCTGCACCAACACAAGTGCGAAAAGTGGTTTTTCAACACTAACACAAGTGCGAAAAGTGGTTTTTCAACACTAACACAAGTGCGAAAAGTGGTTTTTCAACACTATCACAAGTGCAAAAATAGTTTTTTCCACACTAATACAAGTGCAAAAGTGGTTTACTGCACCAACACAAGTGCGAAAGTGGTTTTTCTACACTAACACAAGTGCGAAAAGTGGTTTTTCAACACTAACACAAGTGCGAAAAGTGGTTTTTCAACACTATCACAAGTGCAAAAAGTGTTTTTTCCACACTAATACAAGTGCAAAAGTGGTTTCCTGCACCAACACAAGTGCGAAAAGTGGTTTTTCAACACTAACACAAGTGCGAAAAGTGGTTTTTCAACACTAACACAAGTGCGAAAGGTGTTTTTTCCACACTAATACAAGTGCAAAAGTGGTTTCCTGCACCAACACAAGTGCGAAAAGTGGTTTTTCAACACTAACACAAGTGCGAAAAGTGGTTTTTCAACACTAACACAAGTGCGAAAAGTGGTTTTTCAACACTAACACAAGTGCGAAAAGTGGTTTTTCCACACTAATACAAGTGCAAAAGTGGTTTCCTGCACCAATACAAGTGCGAAAAGTGGTTTTTCAACACTAACACAAGTGCGAAAAGTGGTTTTTCAACACTATCACAAGTGCAAAAAGTGTTTTTGTCCACACTAATACAAGTGCAAAAGTGGTTTCCTGCACCAACACAAGTGCAAAAAGTGGTTTTTCAACACTAACACAAGTGCGAAAAGTGGTTTTTCAACACTAACACAAGTGCGAAAAGTGGTTTTTCAACACTATCACAAGTGCAAAAATAGTTTTTTCCACACTAATACAAGTGCAAAAGTGGTTTCCTGCACCAACACAAGTGCGAAAAGTGGTTTTTCAACACTAACACAAGTGCGAAAAGTGGTTTTTCAACACTAACACAAGTGCTAAAAGTAGTTTTTCAACACTATCACAAGTGCAAAAAGTGTTTTTTTCACACTAATACAAGTGCAAAAGTGGTTTCCTGCACCAACACAAGTGCGAAAAGTGGTTTTTCAACACTAACACAAGTGCGAAAAGTGGTTTTTCAACACTAACACAAGTGCGAAAAGTGGTTTTTCAACACTAACACAAGTGCGAAAAGTGGTTTTTCCACACTAATACAAGTGCAAAAGTGGTTTCCTGCACCAACACAAGTGCGAAAAGTGGTTTTTCAACACTAACACCAGTGCGAAAAGTGGTTTTTCCACACTAATACAAGTGCAAAAGTGGTTTCCTGCACCAACACAAGTGCGAAAAGTGGTTTTTCAACACTAACACAAGTGCGAAAAGTGGTTTTTCAACACTAACACAAGTGCGAAAAGTGGTTTTTCAACACTAACACAAGTGCGCAAAGTGTTTTTGTCCACACTAATACAAGTGCAAAAGTGGTTTCCTGCACCAACACAAGTGCGAAAAGTGGTTTTTCAACACTAACAAAAGTGCGAAAAGTGGTTTTTCAACACTAACACAAGTGTAAAAAGTGGTTTTTCAACACTATCACAAGTGCAAAAGTGGTTTCCTGCACCAACACAAGTGCGAAAAGTGGTTTTTCAACACTAACACAAGTGCGAAAAGTGGTTTTTCAACACTATCACAAGTGCAAAAAGTGTTTTTTCCACACTAATACAAGTGCAAAAGTGGTTTCCTGCACCAACACAAGTGCGAAAAGTGGTTTTTCAACACTAACACAAGTGCGAAAAGTGGTTTTTCAACACTATCACAAGTGCAAAAAGTGTTTTTTCCACACTAATACAAGTGCAAAAGTGGTTTCCTGCACCAACACAAGTGCGAAAAGTGGTTTTTCAACACTAACACAAGTGCGAAAATTGATTTTTCAACACTAACACAAGTGCGAAAAGTGGTTTTTCAACACTAACACAAGTGCGAAAGGTGTTTTTTCCACATTAATACAAGTGCAAAAGTGGTTTCCTGCACCAACACAAGTGCGAAAAGTGGTTTTTCAACACCAACACAAGTGTGAAAAGTGGTTTTTCAACACTAACACAAGTGCGAAAAGTGGTTTTTCAACACAAACACAAGTGCGAAAAGTGGTTTTTCCACACTAATACAAGTGCAAAAGTGGTTTCCTGCACCAATACAAGTGCGAAAAGTGGTTTTTCAACACTAACACAAGTGCGAAAAGTGGTTTTTCAACACTATCACAAGTGCAAAAAGTGTTTTTGTCCACACTAATACAAGTGCAAAAGTGGTTTCCTGCACCAACACAAGTGCGAAAAGTGGTTTTTCAACACTAACACAAGTGCGAAAAGTGGTTTTTCAACACTAACACAAGTGCGAAAAGTGGTTTTTCAACACTATCACAAGTGCAAAAATAGTTTTTTCCACACTAATACAAGTGCAAAAGTGGTTTACTGCACCAACACAAGTGCGAAAGTGGTTTTTCTACACTAACACAAGTGCGAAAAGTGGTTTTTCAACACTAACACAAGTGCGAAAAGTGGTTTTTCAACACTAACACAAGTGCGAAAAGTGGTTTTTCAACACTATCACAAGTGCAAAAAGTGTTTTTTCCACACTAATACAAGTGCAAAAGTGGTTTCCTGCACCAACACAAGTGCGAAAAGTGGTTTTTCAACACTAACACAAGTGCGAAAAGTGGTTTTTCAACACTAACACAAGTGCGAAAGGTGTTTTTTCCACACTAATACAAGTGCAAAAGTGGTTTCCTGCACCAACACAAGTGCGAAAAGTGGTTTTTCAACACTAACACAACTGCGAAAAGTGGTTTTTCAACACTAACACAAGTGCGAAAAGTGGTTTTTCAACACTAACACAAGTGCGAAAAGTGGTTTTTCCACACTAATACAAGTGCAAAAGTGGTTTCCTGCACCAATACAAGTGCGAAAAGTGGTTTTTCAACACTAACAAAAGTGCGAAAAGTGGTTTTTCAACACTAACACAAGTGCGAAAAGTGGTTTTTCAACACTATCACAAGTGCAAAAATAGTTTTTTCCACACTAATACAAGTGCAAAAGTGGTTTCCTGCACCAACACAAGTGTGAAAGTGGTTTTTCTACACTAACACAAGTGCGAAAAGTGGTTTTTCAACACTAACACAAGTGCGAAAAGTGGTTTTTCAACACTAACACAAGTGCGAAAAGTGTTTTTTCCACACTAATACAAGTGCAAAAGTGGTTTCCTGCCCCAACACAAGTGCGAAAAGTGGTTTTTCAACACTAACACAAGTGCGAAAAGTGGTTTTTCAACACTATCACAAGTGCAAAATGTGTTTTTTCCACACTAATACAAGTGCAAAAGTGGTTTCCTGCACCAACACAAGTGCGAAAAGTGGTTTTTCAACACTAACACAAGTGCGAAAAGTGGTTTTTCAACACTATCACAAGTGCAAAAAGTGTTTTTTCCACACTAATACAAGTGCAAAAGTGGTTTCCTGCACCAACACAAGTGCGAAAAGTGGTTTTTCAACACTAACACAAGTGCGAAAAGTGGTTTTTCAACACTAACACAAGTGCGAAAAGTGGTTTTTCAACACTAACACAAGTGTGAAAGGTGTTTTTTCCACACTAATACAAGTGCAAAAGTGGTTTCCTGCACCAACACAAGTGCGAAAAGTGGTTTTTCAACACTAACACAAGTGCGAAAAGTGGTTTTTCAACACTATCACAAGTGCAAAAAGTGTTTTTTCCACACTAATACAAGTGCAAAAGTGGTTTCCTGCACCAACACAAGTGCGAAAAGTGGTTTTTCAACACTAACACAAGTGCGAAAAGTGGTTTTTCAACACTATCACAAGTGCAAAAAGTGTTTTTTCCACACTAATACAAGTGCAAAAGTGGTTTCCTGCACCAACACAAGTGCGAAAAGTGGTTTTTCAACACTAACACAAGTGCGAAAATTGATTTTTCAACACTAACACAAGTGCGAAAAGTGGTTTTTCAACACTAACACAAGTGCGAAAGGTGTTTTTTCCACACTAATACAAGTGCAAAAGTGGTTTCCTGCACCAACACAAGTGCGAAAAGTGGTTTTTCAACACCAACACAAGTGTGAAAAGTGGTTTTTCAACACTAACACAAGTGCGAAAAGTGGTTTTTCAACACAAACACAAGTGCGAAAAGTGGTTTTTCCACACTAATACAAGTGCAAAAGTGGTTTCCTGCACCAATACAAGTGCGAAAAGTGGTTTTTCAACACTAACACAAGTGCGAAAAGTGGTTTTTCAACACTATCACAAGTGCAAAAAGTGTTTTTGTCCACACTAATACAAGTGCAAAAGTGGTTTCCTGCACCAACACATGTGCGAAAAGTGGTTTTTCAACACTAACACAAGTGCGAAAAGTGGTTTTTCAACACTAACACAAGTGCGAAAAGTGGTTTTTCAACACTATCACAAGTGCAAAAATAGTTTTTTCCACACTAATACAAGTGCAAAAGTGGTTTTTCAACACTAACACAAGTGCGAAAAGTGGTTTTTCAACACTATCACAAGTGCAAAAAGTGTTTTTTCCACACTAATACAAGTGCAAAAGTGGTTTCCTGCACCAACACAAGTGCGAAAAGTGGTTTTTCAACACTAACACAAGTGCGAAAAGTGGTTTTTCAACACTATCACAAGTGCAAAAAGTGTTTTTTCCACACTAATACAAGTGCAAAAGTGGTTTCCTGCACCAACACAAGTGCGAAAAGTGGTTTTTCAACACTAACACAAGTGCGAAAAGTGGTTTTTCAACACTAACACAAGTGCGAAAGGTGTTTTTTCCACACTAATACAAGTGCAAAAGTGGTTTCCTGCACCAACACAAGTGCGAAAAGTGGTTTTTCAACACTAACACAAGTGCGAAAAGTGGTTTTTCAACACTAACACAAGTGCGAAAAGTGGTTTTTCAACACTAACACAAGTGCGAAAAGTGGTTTTTCAACACTAACACAAGTGCGAAAAGTGGTTTTTCAACACTAACACAAGTGCGAAAAGTGGTTTTTCAACACTATCACAAGTGCAAAAAGTGTTTTTTCCACACTAATACAAGTGCAAAAGTGGTTTCCTGCACCAACACAAGTGCGAAAAGTGGTTTTTCAACACTAACACAAGTGCGAAAAGTGGTTTTTCAACACTAACACAAGTGCGAAAGGTGTTTTTTCCACACTAATACAAGTGCAAAAGTGGTTTCCTGCACCAACACAAGTGCGAAAAGTGGTTTTTCAACACTAACACAAGTGCGAAAAGTGGTTTTTCAACACTAACACAAGTGCGAAAAGTGGTTTTTCAACACTAACACAAGTGCGAAAAGTGGTTTTTCCACACTAATACAAGTGCAAAAGTGGTTTCCTGCACCAATACAAGTGCGAAAAGTGGTTTTTCAACACTAACACCAGTGCGAAAAGTGGTTTTTCCACACTAATACAAGTGCAAAAGTGGTTTCCTGCACCAACACAAGTGCGAAAAGTGGTTTTTCAACACTAACACAAGTGCGAAAAGTGGTTTTTCAACACTAACACAAGTGCGAAAAGTGGTTTTTCAACACTAACACAAGTGCGCAAAGTGTTTTTGTCCACACTAATACAAGTGCAAAAGTGGTTTCCTGCACCAACACAAGTGTGAAAGTGGTTTTTCTACACTAACACAAGTGCGAAAAGTGGTTTTTCAACACTACCACAAGTGCGAAAAGTGGTTTTTCAACACTAACACAAGTGCGAAAAGTGTTTTTTCCACACTAATACAAGTGCAAAAGTGGTTTCCTGCACCAACACAAGTGCGAAAAGTGGTTTTTCAACACTAACACCAGTGCGAAAAGTGGTTTTTCCACACTAATACAAGTGCAAAAGTGGTTTCCTGCACCAACACAAGTGCGAAAAGTGGTTTTTCAACACTAACACAAGTGCGAAAAGTGGTTTTTCAACACTAACACAAGTGCGAAAAGTGGTTTTTCAACACTAACACAAGTGCGCAAAGTGTTTTTGTCCACACTAATACAAGTGCAAAAGTGGTTTCCTGCACCAACACAAGTGCGAAAAGTGGTTTTTCAACACTAACAAAAGTGCGAAAAGTGGTTTTTCAACACTAACACAAGTGCGAAAAGTGGTTTTTCAACACTATCACAAGTGCAAAAATAGTTTTTTCCACACTAATACAAGTGCAAAAGTGGTTTCCTGCACCAACACAAGTGCGAAAGTGGTTTTTCTACACTACCACAAGTGCGAAAAGTGGTTTTTCAACACTAACACAAGTGCGAAAAGTGGTTTTTCAACACTATCACAAGTGTAAGTGTTTTTTCCACACTAATACAAGTGCAAAAGTGGTTTCCTGCACCAACACAAGTGCGAAAAGTGGTTTTTCAACACTAACACAAGTGCGAAAAGTGGTTTTTCAACACTAACACAAGTGCGAAAGGTGTTTTTTCCACACTAATACAAGTGCAAAAGTGGTTTCCTGCACCAACACAAGTGCGAAAAGTGGTTTTTCAACACTAACACAACTGCGAAAAGTGGTTTTTCAACACTAACACAAGTGCGAAAAGTGGTTTTTCAACACTAACACAAGTGCGAAAAGTGGTTTTTCCACACTAATACAAGTGCAAAAGTGGTTTCCTGCACCAATACAAGTGCGAAAAGTGGTTTTTCAACACTAACAAAAGTGCGAAAAGTGGTTTTTCAACACTAACACAAGTGCGAAAAGTGGTTTTTCAACACTATCACAAGTGCAAAAATAGTTTTTTCCACACTAATACAAGTGCAAAAGTGGTTTCCTGCACCAACACAAGTGTGAAAGTGGTTTTTCTACACTAACACAAGTGCGAAAAGTGGTTTTTCAACACTAACACAAGTGCGAAAAGTGGTTTTTCAACACTAACACAAGTGCGAAAAGTGTTTTTTCCACACTAATACAAGTGCAAAAGTGGTTTCCTGCCCCAACACAAGTGCGAAAAGTGGTTTTTCAACACTAACACAAGTGCGAAAAGTGGTTTTTCAACACTATCACAAGTGCAAAATGTGTTTTTTCCACACTAATACAAGTGCAAAAGTGGTTTCCTGCACCAACACAAGTGCGAAAAGTGGTTTTTCAACACTAACACAAGTGCGAAAAGTGGTTTTTCAACACTATCACAAGTGCAAAAAGTGTTTTTTCCACACTAATACAAGTGCAAAAGTGGTTTCCTGCACCAACACAAGTGCGAAAAGTGGTTTTTCAACACTAACACAAGTGCGAAAAGTGGTTTTTCAACACTAACACAAGTGCGAAAAGTGGTTTTTCAACACTAACACAAGTGTGAAAGGTGTTTTTTCCACACTAATACAAGTGCAAAAGTGGTTTCCTGCACCAACACAAGTGCGAAAAGTGGTTTTTCAACACTAACACAAGTGCGAAAAGTGGTTTTTCAACACTATCACAAGTGCAAAAAGTGTTTTTTCCACACTAATACAAGTGCAAAAGTGGTTTCCTGCACCAACACAAGTGCGAAAAGTGGTTTTTCAACACTAACACAAGTGCGAAAAGTGGTTTTTCAACACTATCACAAGTGCAAAAAGTGTTTTTTCCACACTAATACAAGTGCAAAAGTGGTTTCCTGCACCAACACAAGTGCGAAAAGTGGTTTTTCAACACTAACACAAGTGCGAAAATTGATTTTTCAACACTAACACAAGTGCGAAAAGTGGTTTTTCAACACTAACACAAGTGCGAAAGGTGTTTTTTCCACACTAATACAAGTGCAAAAGTGGTTTCCTGCACCAACACAAGTGCGAAAAGTGGTTTTTCAACACCAACACAAGTGTGAAAAGTGGTTTTTCAACACTAACACAAGTGCGAAAAGTGGTTTTTCAACACAAACACAAGTGCGAAAAGTGGTTTTTCCACACTAATACAAGTGCAAAAGTGGTTTCCTGCACCAACACAAGTGCGAAAAGTGGTTTTTCAACACTAACACAAGTGCGAAAAGTGGTTTTTCAACACTAACACAAGTGCGAAAAGTGGTTTTTCAACACTAACACAAGTGCGAAAAGTGGTTTTTCAACACTAACACAAGTGCGAAAAGTGGTTTTTCAACACTAACACAAGTGCGAAAAGTGGTTTTTCAACACTATCACAAGTGCAAAAAGTGTTTTTTCCACACTAATACAAGTGCAAAAGTGGTTTCCTGCACCAACACAAGTGCGAAAAGTGGTTTTTCAACACTAACACAAGTGCGAAAAGTGGTTTTTCAACACTAACACAAGTGCGAAAGGTGTTTTTTCCACACTAATACAAGTGCAAAAGTGGTTTCCTGCACCAACACAAGTGCGAAAAGTGGTTTTTCAACACTAACACAAGTGCGAAAAGTGGTTTTTCAACACTAACACAAGTGCGAAAAGTGGTTTTTCAACACTAACACAAGTGCGAAAAGTGGTTTTTCCACACTAATACAAGTGCAAAAGTGGTTTCCTGCACCAATACAAGTGCGAAAAGTGGTTTTTCAACACTAACACCAGTGCGAAAAGTGGTTTTTCCACACTAATACAAGTGCAAAAGTGGTTTCCTGCACCAACACAAGTGCGAAAAGTGGTTTTTCAACACTAACACAAGTGCGAAAAGTGGTTTTTCAACACTAACACAAGTGCGAAAAGTGGTTTTTCAACACTAACACAAGTGCGCAAAGTGTTTTTGTCCACACTAATACAAGTGCAAAAGTGGTTTCCTGCACCAACACAAGTGTGAAAGTGGTTTTTCTACACTAACACAAGTGCGAAAAGTGGTTTTTCAACACTACCACAAGTGCGAAAAGTGGTTTTTCAACACTAACACAAGTGCGAAAAGTGTTTTTTCCACACTAATACAAGTGCAAAAGTGGTTTCCTGCACCAACACAAGTGCGAAAAGTGGTTTTTCAACACTAACACCAGTGCGAAAAGTGGTTTTTCCACACTAATACAAGTGCAAAAGTGGTTTCCTGCACCAACACAAGTGCGAAAAGTGGTTTTTCAACACTAACACAAGTGCGAAAAGTGGTTTTTCAACACTAACACAAGTGCGAAAAGTGGTTTTTCAACACTAACACAAGTGCGCAAAGTGTTTTTGTCCACACTAATACAAGTGCAAAAGTGGTTTCCTGCACCAACACAAGTGCGAAAAGTGGTTTTTCAACACTAACAAAAGTGCGAAAAGTGGTTTTTCAACACTAACACAAGTGCGAAAAGTGGTTTTTCAACACTATCACAAGTGCAAAAATAGTTTTTTCCACACTAATACAAGTGCAAAAGTGGTTTCCTGCACCAACACAAGTGCGAAAGTGGTTTTTCTACACTACCACAAGTGCGAAAAGTGGTTTTTCAACACTAACACAAGTGCGAAAAGTGGTTTTTCAACACTATCACAAGTGCAAAAAGTGTTTTTTCCACACTAATACAAGTGCAAAAGTGGTTTCCTGCACCAACACAAGTGCGAAAGTGGTTTTTCAACACTAACACAAGTGCGAAAAGTGGTTTTTCAACACTAACACAAGTGCGAAAGGTGTTTTTTCCACACTAATACAAGTGCAAAAGTGGTTTCCTGCACCAACACAAGTGCGAAAAGTGGTTTTTCAACACTAACACAACTGCGAAAAGTGGTTTTTCAACACTAACACAAGTGCGAAAAGTGGTTTTTCAACACTAACACAAGTGCGAAAAGTGGTTTTTCCACACTAATACAAGTGCAAAAGTGGTTTCCTGCACCAATACAAGTGCGAAAAGTGGTTTTTCAACACTAACAAAAGTGCGAAAAGTGGTTTTTCAACACTAACACAAGTGCGAAAAGTGGTTTTTCAACACTATCACAAGTGCAAAAATAGTTTTTTCCACACTAATACAAGTGCAAAAGTGGTTTCCTGCACCAACACAAGTGTGAAAGTGGTTTTTCTACACTAACACAAGTGCGAAAAGTGGTTTTTCAACACTAACACAAGTGCGAAAAGTGGTTTTTCAACACTAACACAAGTGCGAAAAGTGTTTTTTCCACACTAATACAAGTGCAAAAGTGGTTTCCTGCCCCAACACAAGTGCGAAAAGTGGTTTTTCAACACTAACACAAGTGCGAAAAGTGGTTTTTCAACACTATCACAAGTGCAAAATGTGTTTTTTCCACACTAATACAAGTGCAAAAGTGGTTTCCTGCACCAACACAAGTGCGAAAAGTGGTTTTTCAACACTAACACAAGTGCGAAAAGTGGTTTTTCAACACTATCACAAGTGCAAAAAGTGTTTTTTCCACACTAATACAAGTGCAAAAGTGGTTTCCTGCACCAACACAAGTGCGAAAAGTGGTTTTTCAACACTAACACAAGTGCGAAAAGTGGTTTTTCAACACTAACACAAGTGCGAAAAGTGGTTTTTCAACACTAACACAAGTGTGAAAGGTGTTTTTTCCACACTAATACAAGTGAAAAAGTGGTTTCCTGCACCAACACAAGTGCGAAAAGTGGTTTTTCAACACTAACACAAGTGCGAAAAGTGGTTTTTCAACACTATCACAAGTGCAAAAAGTGTTTTTTCCACACTAATACAAGTGCAAAAGTGGTTTCCTGCACCAACACAAGTGCGAAAAGTGGTTTTTCAACACTAACACAAGTGCGAAAAGTGGTTTTTCAACACTATCACAAGTGCAAAAAGTGTTTTTTCCACACTAATACAAGTGCAAAAGTGGTTTCCTGCACCAACACAAGTGCGAAAAGTGGTTTTTCAACACTAACACAAGTGCGAAAATTGATTTTTCAACACTAACACAAGTGCGAAAAGTGGTTTTTCAACACTAACACAAGTGCGAAAGGTGTTTTTTCCACACTAATACAAGTGCAAAAGTGGTTTCCTGCACCAACACAAGTGCGAAAAGTGGTTTTTCAACACCAACACAAGTGTGAAAAGTGGTTTTTCAACACTAACACAAGTGCGAAAAGTGGTTTTTCAACACAAACACAAGTGCGAAAAGTGGTTTTTCCACACTAATACAAGTGCAAAAGTGGTTTCCTGCACCAATACAAGTGCGAAAAGTGGTTTTTCAACACTAACACAAGTGCGAAAAGTGGTTTTTCAACACTATCACAAGTGCAAAAAGTGTTTTTGTCCACACTAATACAAGTGCAAAAGTGGTTTCCTGCACCAACACATGTGCGAAAAGTGGTTTTTCAACACTAACACAAGTGCGAAAAGTGGTTTTTCAACACTAACACAAGTGCGAAAAGTGGTTTTTCAACACTATCACAAGTGCAAAAATAGTTTTTTCCACACTAATACAAGTGCAAAAGTGGTTTTTCAACACTAACACAAGTGCGAAAAGTGGTTTTTCAACACTATCACAAGTGCAAAAAGTGTTTTTTCCACACTAATACAAGTGCAAAAGTGGTTTCCTGCACCAACACAAGTGCGAAAAGTGGTTTTTCAACACTAACACAAGTGCGAAAAGTGGTTTTTCAACACTATCACAAGTGCAAAAAGTGTTTTTTCCACACTAATACAAGTGCAAAAGTGGTTTCCTGCACCAACACAAGTGCGAAAAGTGGTTTTTCAACACTAACACAAGTGCGAAAAGTGGTTTTTCAACACTAACACAAGTGCGAAAGGTGTTTTTTCCACACTAATACAAGTGCAAAAGTGGTTTCCTGCACCAACACAAGTGCGAAAAGTGGTTTTTCAACACTAACACAAGTGCGAAAAGTGGTTTTTCAACACTAACACAAGTGCGAAAAGTGGTTTTTCAACACTAACACAAGTGCGAAAAGTGGTTTTTCAACACTAACACAAGTGCGAAAAGTGGTTTTTCAACACTAACACAAGTGCGAAAAGTGGTTTTTCAACACTATCACAAGTGCAAAAAGTGTTTTTTCCACACTAATACAAGTGCAAAAGTGGTTTCCTGCACCAACACAAGTGCGAAAAGTGGTTTTTCAACACTAACACAAGTGCGAAAAGTGGTTTTTCAACACTAACACAAGTGCGAAAGGTGTTTTTTCCACACTAATACAAGTGCAAAAGTGGTTTCCTGCACCAACACAAGTGCGAAAAGTGGTTTTTCAACACTAACACAAGTGCGAAAAGTGGTTTTTCAACACTAACACAAGTGCGAAAAGTGGTTTTTCAACACTAACACAAGTGCGAAAAGTGGTTTTTCCACACTAATACAAGTGCAAAAGTGGTTTCCTGCACCAATACAAGTGCGAAAAGTGGTTTTTCAACACTAACACCAGTGCGAAAAGTGGTTTTTCCACACTAATACAAGTGCAAAAGTGGTTTCCTGCACCAACACAAGTGCGAAAAGTGGTTTTTCAACACTAACACAAGTGCGAAAAGTGGTTTTTCAACACTAACACAAGTGCGAAAAGTGGTTTTTCAACACTAACACAAGTGCGCAAAGTGTTTTTGTCCACACTAATACAAGTGCAAAAGTGGTTTCCTGCACCAACACAAGTGTGAAAGTGGTTTTTCTACACTAACACAAGTGCGAAAAGTGGTTTTTCAACACTACCACAAGTGCGAAAAGTGGTTTTTCAACACTAACACAAGTGCGAAAAGTGTTTTTTCCACACTAATACAAGTGCAAAAGTGGTTTCCTGCACCAACACAAGTGCGAAAAGTGGTTTTTCAACACTAACACCAGTGCGAAAAGTGGTTTTTCCACACTAATACAAGTGCAAAAGTGGTTTCCTGCACCAACACAAGTGCGAAAAGTGGTTTTTCAACACTAACACAAGTGCGAAAAGTGGTTTTTCAACACTAACACAAGTGCGAAAAGTGGTTTTTCAACACTAACACAAGTGCGCAAAGTGTTTTTGTCCACACTAATACAAGTGCAAAAGTGGTTTCCTGCACCAACACAAGTGCGAAAAGTGGTTTTTCAACACTAACAAAAGTGCGAAAAGTGGTTTTTCAACACTAACACAAGTGCGAAAAGTGGTTTTTCAACACTATCACAAGTGCAAAAATAGTTTTTTCCACACTAATACAAGTGCAAAAGTGGTTTCCTGCACCAACACAAGTGCGAAAGTGGTTTTTCTACACTAACACAAGTGCGAAAAGTGGTTTTTCAACACTACCACAAGTGCGAAAAGTGGTTTTTCAACACTAACACAAGTGCGAAAAGTGTTTTTTCCACACTAATACAAGTGCAGAAGTGGTTTCCTGCCCCAACACAAGTGCGAAAAGTGGTTTTTCAACACTAACACAAGTGCGAAAAGTGGTTTTTCAACATTATCACAAGTGCAAAATGTATTTTTTCCACACTAATACAAGTGCAAAAGTGGTTTCCTGCACCAACACAAGTGCGAAAAGTGGTTTTTCAACACTAACACAAGTGCGAAAAGTGGTTTTTCAACACTATCACAAGTGCAAAAAGTGTTTTTTCCACACTAATACAAGTGCAAAAGTGGTTTCCTGCACCAACACAAGTGCGAAAAGTGGTTTTTCAACACTAACACAAGTGCGAAAAGTGGTTTTTCAACACTAACACAAGTGCAAAAAGTGGTTTTTCAACACTAACACAAGTGCGAAAGGTGTTTTTTCCACACTAATACAAGTGCAAAAGTGGTTTCCTGCACTAACACAAGTGCGAAAAGTGGTTTTTCAACACTAACACAAGTGCGAAAAGTGGTTTTTCAACACTAACACAAGTGCGAAAAGTGGTTTTTCAACACTAACACAAGTGCGAAAAGTGGTTTTTCCACACTAATACAAGTGCAAAAGTGGTTTCCTGCACCAATACAAGTGCGAAAAGTGGTTTTTCAACACTAACACAAGTGCGAAAAGTGGTTTTTCAACACTATCACAAGTGCAAAAAGTGTTTTTGACCACACTAATACAAGTTCAAAAGTGGTTTCCTGCACCAACACAAGTGCGAAAAGTGGTTTTTCAACACTAACACAAGTGCGAAAAGTGGTTTTTCAACACTAACACAAGTGCGAAAAGTGGTTTTTCAACACTATCACAAGTGCAAAAATAGTTTTTTCCACACTAATACAAGTGCAAAAGTGGTTTCCTGCACCAACACAAGTGCGAAAAGTGGTTTTTCAACACTAACACAAGTGCGAAAAGTGGTTTTTCAACACTAACACAAGTGCGAAAAGTGGTTTTTCAACACTAACACAAGTGTGAAAAGTGGTTTTTCAATACTAACACAAGTGCGAAAAGTGGTTTTTCCACACTAATACAAGTGCAAAAGTGGTTTCCTGCACCAACACAAGTGCGAAAAGTGGTTTTTCAACACTAACACCAGTGCGAAAAGTGGTTTTTCTACACTAATACAAGTGCAAAAGTGGTTTCCTGCACCAACACAAGTGCGAAAAGTGGTTTTTCAACACTAACACAAGTGCGAAAAGTGGTTTTTCCACACTAATACAAGTGCAAAAGTGGTTTCCTGCACCAACACAAGTGCGAAAAGTGGTTTTTCAACACTAACACAAGTGCGAAAAGAGGTTTTTCAACACTAACACAAGTGCGAAAAGTGGTTTTTCAACAATAACACAAGTGCGAAAAGTGGTTTTTCCACACGAATACAAGTGCAAAAGTGGTTTCCTGCACCAACGCAAGTGCGAAAAGTGGTTTTTCAACACTAACACAAGTGCGAAAAGTGGTTTTTCAACACTAACACAAGGGCGAAAAGTGGTTTTTCAACACTATCGCAAGTGCAAAAAGTGTTTTTTCCACACTAATACAAGTGCAAAAGTGGTTTCCTGCACCAACACAAGTGCGAAAAGTGGTTTTTCAACACTAACACAAGTGCGAAAAGTGGTTTTTCAACACTAACACAAGTGCGAAAAGTGTTTTTGTCCACACTAATACAAGTGCAAAAGTGGTTTCCTGCACCAACACAAGTGCGAAAAGTGGTTTTTCAACACTAACAAAAGTGCGAAAAGTAGTTTTTCAACACTATCACAAGTGCAAAAATAGTTTTTTCCACACTAATACAAGTGCAAAAGTGGTTTCCTGCACCAACACAAGTGCGAAAGTGGTTTTTCTACACGAACACAAGTGCGAAAAGTGGTTTTTCAACACTAACACAAGTGCGAAAAGTGGTTTTTCAACACTAATACAAGTGCAAAAGTGGTTTCCTGCACCAACACAAGTGCGAAAAGTGGTTTTTCAACACTAACACAAGTGCGAAAAGTGGTTTTTCAACACTATCACAAGTGCAAAAAGTGTTTTTTCCACACTAATACAAGTGCAAAAGTGGTTTCCTGCACCAACACAAGTGCGAAAAGTGGTTTTTCAACACTAACACAAGTGCGAAAAGTGGTTTTTCAACACTATCACAAGTGCAAAAAGTGTTTTTTCCACACTAATACAAGTGCAAAAGTGGTTTCCTGCACCAACACAAGTGCGAAAAGTGGTTTTTCAACACTAACACAAGTGCGAAAATTGATTTTTCAACACTAACACAAGTGCGAAAAGTGGTTTTTCAACACTAACACAAGTGCGAAAGGTGTTTTTTCCACACTAATACAAGTGCAAAAGTGGTTTCCTGCACCAACACAAGTGCGAAAAGTGGTTTTTCAACACCAACACAAGTGTGAAAAGTGGTTTTTCAACACTAACACAAGTGCGAAAAGTGGTTTTTCAACACAAACACAAGTGCGAAAAGTGGTTTTTCCACACTAATACAAGTGCAAAAGTGGTTTCCTGCACCAACACAAGTGCGAAAAGTGGTTTTTCAACACTAACACAAGTGCGAAAAGTGGTTTTTCAACACTAACACAAGTGCGAAAAGTGGTTTTTCAACACTAACACAAGTGCGAAAAGTGGTTTTTCAACACTAACACAAGTGCGAAAAGTGGTTTTTCAACACTAACACAAGTGCGAAAAGTGGTTTTTCAACACTATCACAAGTGCAAAAAGTGTTTTTTCCACACTAATACAAGTGCAAAAGTGGTTTCCTGCACCAACACAAGTGCGAAAAGTGGTTTTTCAACACTAACACAAGTGCGAAAAGTGGTTTTTCAACACTAACACAAGTGCGAAAGGTGTTTTTTCCACACTAATACAAGTGCAAAAGTGGTTTCCTGCACCAACACAAGTGCGAAAAGTGGTTTTTCAACACTAACACAAGTGCGAAAAGTGGTTTTTCAACACTAACACAAGTGCGAAAAGTGGTTTTTCAACACTAACACAAGTGCGAAAAGTGGTTTTTCCACACTAATACAAGTGCAAAAGTGGTTTCCTGCACCAATACAAGTGCGAAAAGTGGTTTTTCAACACTAACACCAGTGCGAAAAGTGGTTTTTCCACACTAATACAAGTGCAAAAGTGGTTTCCTGCACCAACACAAGTGCGAAAAGTGGTTTTTCAACACTAACACAAGTGCGAAAAGTGGTTTTTCAACACTAACACAAGTGCGAAAAGTGGTTTTTCAACACTAACACAAGTGCGCAAAGTGTTTTTGTCCACACTAATACAAGTGCAAAAGTGGTTTCCTGCACCAACACAAGTGTGAAAGTGGTTTTTCTACACTAACACAAGTGCGAAAAGTGGTTTTTCAACACTACCACAAGTGCGAAAAGTGGTTTTTCAACACTAACACAAGTGCGAAAAGTGTTTTTTCCACACTAATACAAGTGCAAAAGTGGTTTCCTGCACCAACACAAGTGCGAAAAGTGGTTTTTCAACACTAACACCAGTGCGAAAAGTGGTTTTTCCACACTAATACAAGTGCAAAAGTGGTTTCCTGCACCAACACAAGTGCGAAAAGTGGTTTTTCAACACTAACACAAGTGCGAAAAGTGGTTTTTCAACACTAACACAAGTGCGAAAAGTGGTTTTTCAACACTAACACAAGTGCGCAAAGTGTTTTTGTCCACACTAATACAAGTGCAAAAGTGGTTTCCTGCACCAACACAAGTGCGAAAAGTGGTTTTTCAACACTAACAAAAGTGCGAAAAGTGGTTTTTCAACACTAACACAAGTGCGAAAAGTGGTTTTTCAACACTATCACAAGTGCAAAAATAGTTTTTTCCACACTAATACAAGTGCAAAAGTGGTTTCCTGCACCAACACAAGTGCGAAAGTGGTTTTTCTACACTACCACAAGTGCGAAAAGTGGTTTTTCAACACTAACACAAGTGCGAAAAGTGGTTTTTCAACACTATCACAAGTGCAAAAAGTGTTTTTTCCACACTAATACAAGTGCAAAAGTGGTTTCCTGCACCAACACAAGTGCGAAAAGTGGTTTTTCAACACTAACACAAGTGCGAAAAGTGGTTTTTCAACACTAACACAAGTGCGAAAGGTG
Organism: Myxine glutinosa; assembly: GCF_964187855.1. Taxonomy (NCBI): domain Eukaryota; kingdom Metazoa; phylum Chordata; class Myxini; order Myxiniformes; family Myxinidae; genus Myxine; species Myxine glutinosa. Next base: position 41,016 of record NW_027617611.1, on the reverse strand, counting down.
TTTTTTCCACACTAATACAAGTGCAAAAGTGGTTTCCTGCACCAACACAAGTGCGAAAAGTGGTTTTTCAACACTAACACAACTGCGAAAAGTGGTTTTTCAACACTAACACAAGTGCGAAAAGTGGTTTTTCAACACTAACACAAGTGCGAAAAGTGGTTTTTCCACACTAATACAAGTGCAAAAGTGGTTTCCTGCACCAATACAAGTGCGAAAAGTGGTTTTTCAACACTAACAAAAGTGCGAAAAGTGGTTTTTCAACACTAACACAAGTGCGAAAAGTGGTTTTTCAACACTATCACAAGTGCAAAAATAGTTTTTTCCACACTAATACAAGTGCAAAAGTGGTTTCCTGCACCAACACAAGTGTGAAAGTGGTTTTTCTACACTAACACAAGTGCGAAAAGTGGTTTTTCAACACTAACACAAGTGCGAAAAGTGGTTTTTCAACACTAACACAAGTGCGAAAAGTGTTTTTTCCACACTAATACAAGTGCAAAAGTGGTTTCCTGCCCCAACACAAGTGCGAAAAGTGGTTTTTCAACACTAACACAAGTGCGAAAAGTGGTTTTTCAACACTATCACAAGTGCAAAATGTGTTTTTTCCACACTAATACAAGTGCAAAAGTGGTTTCCTGCACCAACACAAGTGCGAAAAGTGGTTTTTCAACACTAACACAAGTGCGAAAAGTGGTTTTTCAACACTATCACAAGTGCAAAAAGTGTTTTTTCCACACTAATACAAGTGCAAAAGTGGTTTCCTGCACCAACACAAGTGCGAAAAGTGGTTTTTCAACACTAACACAAGTGCGAAAAGTGGTTTTTCAACACTAACACAAGTGCGAAAAGTGGTTTTTCAACACTAACACAAGTGTGAAAGGTGTTTTTTCCACACTAATACAAGTGCAAAAGTGGTTTCCTGCACCAACACAAGTGCGAAAAGTGGTTTTTCAACACTAACACAAGTGCGAAAAGTGGTTTTTCAACACTATCACAAGTGCAAAAAGTGTTTTTTCCACACTAATACAAGTGCAAAAGTGGTTTCCTGCACCAACACAAGTGCGAAAAGTGGTTTTTCAACACTAACACAAGTGCGAAAAGTGGTTTTTCAACACTATCACAAGTGCAAAAAGTGTTTTTTCCACACTAATACAAGTGCAAAAGTGGTTTCCTGCACCAACACAAGTGCGAAAAGTGGTTTTTCAACACTAACACAAGTGCGAAAATTGATTTTTCAACACTAACACAAGTGCGAAAAGTGGTTTTTCAACACTAACACAAGTGCGAAAGGTGTTTTTTCCACACTAATACAAGTGCAAAAGTGGTTTCCTGCACCAACACAAGTGCGAAAAGTGGTTTTTCAACACCAACACAAGTGTGAAAAGTGGTTTTTCAACACTAACACAAGTGCGAAAAGTGGTTTTTCAACACAAACACAAGTGCGAAAAGTGGTTTTTCCACACTAATACAAGTGCAAAAGTGGTTTCCTGCACCAATACAAGTGCGAAAAGTGGTTTTTCAACACTAACACAAGTGCGAAAAGTGGTTTTTCAACACTATCACAAGTGCAAAAAGTGTTTTTGTCCACACTAATACAAGTGCAAAAGTGGTTTCCTGCACCAACACATGTGCGAAAAGTGGTTTTTCAACACTAACACAAGTGCGAAAAGTGGTTTTTCAACACTAACACAAGTGCGAAAAGTGGTTTTTCAACACTATCACAAGTGCAAAAATAGTTTTTTCCACACTAATACAAGTGCAAAAGTGGTTTTTCAACACTAACACAAGTGCGAAAAGTGGTTTTTCAACACTATCACAAGTGCAAAAAGTGTTTTTTCCACACTAATACAAGTGCAAAAGTGGTTTCCTGCACCAACACAAGTGCGAAAAGTGGTTTTTCAACACTAACACAAGTGCGAAAAGTGGTTTTTCAACACTATCACAAGTGCAAAAAGTGTTTTTTCCACACTAATACAAGTGCAAAAGTGGTTTCCTGCACCAACACAAGTGCGAAAAGTGGTTTTTCAACACTAACACAAGTGCGAAAAGTGGTTTTTCAACACTAACACAAGTGCGAAAGGTGTTTTTTCCACACTAATACAAGTGCAAAAGTGGTTTCCTGCACCAACACAAGTGCGAAAAGTGGTTTTTCAACACTAACACAAGTGCGAAAAGTGGTTTTTCAACACTAACACAAGTGCGAAAAGTGGTTTTTCAACACTAACACAAGTGCGAAAAGTGGTTTTTCAACACTAACACAAGTGCGAAAAGTGGTTTTTCAACACTAACACAAGTGCGAAAAGTGGTTTTTCAACACTATCACAAGTGCAAAAAGTGTTTTTTCCACACTAATACAAGTGCAAAAGTGGTTTCCTGCACCAACACAAGTGCGAAAAGTGGTTTTTCAACACTAACACAAGTGCGAAAAGTGGTTTTTCAACACTAACACAAGTGCGAAAGGTGTTTTTTCCACACTAATACAAGTGCAAAAGTGGTTTCCTGCACCAACACAAGTGCGAAAAGTGGTTTTTCAACACTAACACAAGTGCGAAAAGTGGTTTTTCAACACTAACACAAGTGCGAAAAGTGGTTTTTCAACACTAACACAAGTGCGAAAAGTGGTTTTTCCACACTAATACAAGTGCAAAAGTGGTTTCCTGCACCAATACAAGTGCGAAAAGTGGTTTTTCAACACTAACACCAGTGCGAAAAGTGGTTTTTCCACACTAATACAAGTGCAAAAGTGGTTTCCTGCACCAACACAAGTGCGAAAAGTGGTTTTTCAACACTAACACAAGTGCGAAAAGTGGTTTTTCAACACTAACACAAGTGCGAAAAGTGGTTTTTCAACACTAACACAAGTGCGCAAAGTGTTTTTGTCCACACTAATACAAGTGCAAAAGTGGTTTCCTGCACCAACACAAGTGTGAAAGTGGTTTTTCTACACTAACACAAGTGCGAAAAGTGGTTTTTCAACACTACCACAAGTGCGAAAAGTGGTTTTTCAACACTAACACAAGTGCGAAAAGTGTTTTTTCCACACTAATACAAGTGCAAAAGTGGTTTCCTGCACCAACACAAGTGCGAAAAGTGGTTTTTCAACACTAACACCAGTGCGAAAAGTGGTTTTTCCACACTAATACAAGTGCAAAAGTGGTTTCCTGCACCAACACAAGTGCGAAAAGTGGTTTTTCAACACTAACACAAGTGCGAAAAGTGGTTTTTCAACACTAACACAAGTGCGAAAAGTGGTTTTTCAACACTAACACAAGTGCGCAAAGTGTTTTTGTCCACACTAATACAAGTGCAAAAGTGGTTTCCTGCACCAACACAAGTGCGAAAAGTGGTTTTTCAACACTAACAAAAGTGCGAAAAGTGGTTTTTCAACACTAACACAAGTGCGAAAAGTGGTTTTTCAACACTATCACAAGTGCAAAAATAGTTTTTTCCACACTAATACAAGTGCAAAAGTGGTTTCCTGCACCAACACAAGTGCGAAAGTGGTTTTTCTACACTAACACAAGTGCGAAAAGTGGTTTTTCAACACTACCACAAGTGCGAAAAGTGGTTTTTCAACACTAACACAAGTGCGAAAAGTGTTTTTTCCACACTAATACAAGTGCAGAAGTGGTTTCCTGCCCCAACACAAGTGCGAAAAGTGGTTTTTCAACACTAACACAAGTGCGAAAAGTGGTTTTTCAACATTATCACAAGTGCAAAATGTATTTTTTCCACACTAATACAAGTGCAAAAGTGGTTTCCTGCACCAACACAAGTGCGAAAAGTGGTTTTTCAACACTAACACAAGTGCGAAAAGTGGTTTTTCAACACTATCACAAGTGCAAAAAGTGTTTTTTCCACACTAATACAAGTGCAAAAGTGGTTTCCTGCACCAACACAAGTGCGAAAAGTGGTTTTTCAACACTAACACAAGTGCGAAAAGTGGTTTTTCAACACTAACACAAGTGCAAAAAGTGGTTTTTCAACACTAACACAAGTGCGAAAGGTGTTTTTTCCACACTAATACAAGTGCAAAAGTGGTTTCCTGCACTAACACAAGTGCGAAAAGTGGTTTTTCAACACTAACACAAGTGCGAAAAGTGGTTTTTCAACACTAACACAAGTGCGAAAAGTGGTTTTTCAACACTAACACAAGTGCGAAAAGTGGTTTTTCCACACTAATACAAGTGCAAAAGTGGTTTCCTGCACCAATACAAGTGCGAAAAGTGGTTTTTCAACACTAACACAAGTGCGAAAAGTGGTTTTTCAACACTATCACAAGTGCAAAAAGTGTTTTTGACCACACTAATACAAGTTCAAAAGTGGTTTCCTGCACCAACACAAGTGCGAAAAGTGGTTTTTCAACACTAACACAAGTGCGAAAAGTGGTTTTTCAACACTAACACAAGTGCGAAAAGTGGTTTTTCAACACTATCACAAGTGCAAAAATAGTTTTTTCCACACTAATACAAGTGCAAAAGTGGTTTCCTGCACCAACACAAGTGCGAAAAGTGGTTTTTCAACACTAACACAAGTGCGAAAAGTGGTTTTTCAACACTAACACAAGTGCGAAAAGTGGTTTTTCAACACTAACACAAGTGTGAAAAGTGGTTTTTCAATACTAACACAAGTGCGAAAAGTGGTTTTTCCACACTAATACAAGTGCAAAAGTGGTTTCCTGCACCAACACAAGTGCGAAAAGTGGTTTTTCAACACTAACACCAGTGCGAAAAGTGGTTTTTCTACACTAATACAAGTGCAAAAGTGGTTTCCTGCACCAACACAAGTGCGAAAAGTGGTTTTTCAACACTAACACAAGTGCGAAAAGTGGTTTTTCCACACTAATACAAGTGCAAAAGTGGTTTCCTGCACCAACACAAGTGCGAAAAGTGGTTTTTCAACACTAACACAAGTGCGAAAAGAGGTTTTTCAACACTAACACAAGTGCGAAAAGTGGTTTTTCAACAATAACACAAGTGCGAAAAGTGGTTTTTCCACACGAATACAAGTGCAAAAGTGGTTTCCTGCACCAACGCAAGTGCGAAAAGTGGTTTTTCAACACTAACACAAGTGCGAAAAGTGGTTTTTCAACACTAACACAAGGGCGAAAAGTGGTTTTTCAACACTATCGCAAGTGCAAAAAGTGTTTTTTCCACACTAATACAAGTGCAAAAGTGGTTTCCTGCACCAACACAAGTGCGAAAAGTGGTTTTTCAACACTAACACAAGTGCGAAAAGTGGTTTTTCAACACTAACACAAGTGCGAAAAGTGTTTTTGTCCACACTAATACAAGTGCAAAAGTGGTTTCCTGCACCAACACAAGTGCGAAAAGTGGTTTTTCAACACTAACAAAAGTGCGAAAAGTAGTTTTTCAACACTATCACAAGTGCAAATATAGTTTTTTCCACACTAATACAAGTGCAAAAGTGGTTTCCTGCACCAACACAAGTGCGAAAGTGGTTTTTCTACACGAACACAAGTGCGAAAAGTGGTTTTTCAACACTAACACAAGTGCGAAAAGTGGTTTTTCAACACTAATACAAGTGCAAAAGTGGTTTCCTGCACCAACACAAGTGCGAAAAGTGGTTTTTCAACACTAACACAAGTGCGAAAAGTGGTTTTTCAACACTAACACAAGTGCGAAAAGTGGTTTTTCAACACTATCACAAGTGCAAAAATAGTTTTTTCCACACTAATACAAGTGCAAAAGTGGTTTCCTGCACCAACACAAGTGCGAAAAGTGGTTTTTCAACACTAACACAAGTGCGAAAAGTGGTTTTTCAACACTAACACAAGTGCTAAAAGTAGTTTTTCAACACTATCACAAGTGCAAAAAGTGTTTTTTTCACACTAATACAAGTGCAAAAGTGGTTTCCTGCACCAACACAAGTGCGAAAAGTGGTTTTTCAACACTAACACAAGTGCGAAAAGTGGTTTTTCAACACTAACACAAGTGCGAAAAGTGGTTTTTCAACACTAACACAAGTGCGAAAAGTGGTTTTTCCACACTAATACAAGTGCAAAAGTAGTTTCCTGCACCAACACAAGTGCGAAAAGTGGTTTTTCAACACTAACACCAGTGCGAAAAGTGGTTTTTCCACACTAATGCAAGTGCAAAAGTGGTTTCCTGCACCAACACAAGTGCGAAAAGTGGTTTTTCAACACTAACACAAGTGCGAAAAGTGGTTTTTCAACACTAACACAAGTGCGAAAAGTGGTTTTTCAACACTAACACAAGTGCGCAAAGTGTTTTTGTCCACACTAATACAAGTGCAAAAGTGGTTTCCTGCACCAACACAAGTGCGAAAAGTGGTTTTTCAACACTAACAAAAGTGCGAAAAGTGGTTTTTCAACACTAACACAAGTGCGAAAAGTGGTTTTTCAACACTATCACAAGTGCAAAAATAGTTTTTTCCACACTAATACAAGTGCAAAAGTGGTTTCCTGCACCAACACAAGTGCGAAAGTGGTTTTTCTACACTAACACAAGTGCGAAAAGTGGTTTTTCAACACTACCACAAGTGCGAAAAGTGGTTTTTCAACACTAACACAAGTGCGAAAAGTGTTTTTTCCACACTAATACAAGTGCAGAAGTGGTTTCCTGCCCCAACACAAGTGCGAAAAGTGGTTTTTCAACACTAACACAAGTGCGAAAAGTGGTTTTTCAACATTATCACAAGTGCAAAATGTGTTTTTTCCACACTAATACAAGTGCAAAAGTGGTTTCCTGCACCAACACAAGTGCGAAAAGTGGTTTTTCAACACTAACACAAGTGCGAAAAGTGGTTTTTCAACACTATCACAAGTGCAAAAAGTGTTTTTTCCACACTAATACAAGTGCAAAAGTGGTTTCCTGCACCAACACAAGTGCGAAAAGTGGTTTTTCAACACTAACACAAGTGCGAAAAGTGGTTTTTCAACACTAACACAAGTGCAAAAAGTGGTTTTTCAACACTAACACAAGTGCGAAAGGTGTTTTTTCCACACTAATACAAGTGCAAAAGTGGTTTCCTGCACCAACACAAGTGCGAAAAGTGGTTTTTCAACACTAACACAAGTGCGAAAAGTGGTTTTTCAACACTAACACAAGTGCGAAAAGTGGTTTTTCAACACTAACACAAGTGCGAAAAGTGGTTTTTCCACACTAATACAAGTGCAAAAGTGGTTTCCTGCACCAATACAAGTGCGAAAAGTGGTTTTTCAACACTAACACAAGTGCGAAAAGTGGTTTTTCAACACTATCACAAGTGCAAAAAGTGTTTTTGACCACACTAATACAAGTGCAAAAGTGGTTTCCTGCACCAACACAAGTGCGAAAAGTGGTTTTTCAACACTAACACAAGTGCAAAAAGTGGTTTTTCAACACTAACACAAGTGCGAAAAGTGGTTTTTCAACACTATCACAAGTGCAAAAATAGTTTTTTCCACACTAATACAAGTGCAAAAGTGGTTTCCTGCACCAACACAAGTGCGAAAAGTGGTTTTTCAACACTAACACAAGTGCGAAAAGTGGTTTTTCAACACTAACACAAGTGCGAAAAGTGGTTTTTCAACACTAACACAAGTGTGAAAAGTGGTTTTTCAATACTAACACAAGTGCGAAAAGTGGTTTTTCCACACTAATACAAGTGCAAAAGTGGTTTCCTGCACCAACACAAGTGCGAAAAGTGGTTTTTCAACACTAACACCAGTGCGAAAAGTGGTTTTTCTACACTAATACAAGTGCAAAAGTGGTTTCCTGCACCAACACAAGTGCGAAAAGTGGTTTTTCAACACTAACACAAGTGCGAAAAGTGGTTTTTCCACACTAATACAAGTGCAAAAGTGGTTTCCTGCACCAACACAAGTGCGAAAAGTGGTTTTTCAACACTAACACAAGTGCGAAAAGAGGTTTTTCAACACTAACACAAGTGCGAAAAGTGGTTTTTCAACAATAACACAAGTGCGAAAAGTGGTTTTTCCACACGAATACAAGTGCAAAAGTGGTTTCCTGCACCAACGCAAGTGCGAAAAGTGGTTTTTCAACACTAACACAAGTGCGAAAAGTGGTTTTTCAACACTAACACAAGGGCGAAAAGTGGTTTTTCAACACTATCGCAAGTGCAAAAAGTGTTTTTTCCACACTAATACAAGTGCAAAAGTGGTTTCCTGCACCAACACAAGTGCGAAAAGTGGTTTTTCAACACTAACACAAGTGCGAAAAGTGGTTTTTCAACACTAACACAAGTGCGAAAAGTGTTTTTGTCCACACTAATACAAGTGCAAAAGTGGTTTCCTGCACCAACACAAGTGCGAAAAGTGGTTTTTCAACACTAACAAAAGTGCGAAAAGTGGTTTTTCAACACTATCACAAGTGCAAAAATAGTTTTTTCCACACTAATACAAGTGCAAAAGTGGTTTCCTGCACGAACACAAGTGCGAAAGTGGTTTTTCTACACTAACACAAGTGCGAAAAGTGGTTTTTCAACACTAACACAAGTGCGAAAAGTGGTTTTTCAACACTAACACAAGTGCGAAAAGTGTTTTTTCCACACTAATACAAGTGCAGAAGTGGTTTCCTGCCCCAACACAAGTGCGAAAAGTGGTTTTTCAACACTAACACAAGTGCGAAAAGTGGTTTTTCAACACTATCACAAGTGCAAAATGTGTTTTTTCCACACTAATACAAGTGCAAAAGTGGTTTCCTGCACCAACACAAGTGCGAAAAGTGGTTTTTCAACACTAACACAAGTGCGAAAAGTGGTTTTTCAACACTATCACAAGTGCAAAAAGTGTTTTTTCCACACTAATACAAGTGCAAAAGTGGTTTCCTGCACCAACACAAGTGCGAAAAGTGGTTTTTCAACACTAACACAAGTGCGAAAAGTGGTTTTTCAACACTAACACAAGTGCGAAAAGTGGTTTTTCAACACTAACACAAGTGCGAAAGGTGTTTTTTCCACACTAATACAAGTGCAAAAGTGGTTTCCTGCACCAACACAAGTGCGAAAAGTGGTTTTTCAACACTAACACAAGTGCGAAAAGTGGTTTTTCAACACTATCACAAGTGCAAAAAGTGTTTTTTCCACACTAATACAAGTGCAAAAGTGGTTTCCTGCACCAACACAAGTGCGAAAAGTGGTTTTTCAACACTAACACAAGTGCGAAAAGTGGTTTTTCAACACTATCACAAGTGCAAAAAGTGTTTTTTCCACACTAATACAAGTGCAAAAGTGGTTTCCTGCACCAACACAAGTGCGAAAAGTGGTTTTTCAACACTAACACAAGTGCGAAAATTGATTTTTCAACACTAACACAAGTGCGAAAAGTGGTTTTTCAACACTAACACAAGTGCGAAAGGTGTTTTTTCCACACTAATACAAGTGCAAAAGTGGTTTCCTGCACCAACACAAGTGCGAAAAGTGGTTTTTCAACACCAACACAAGTGTGAAAAGTGGTTTTTCAACACTAACACAAGTGCGAAAAGTGGTTTTTCAACACAAACACAAGTGCGAAAAGTGGTTTTTCCACACTAATACAAGTGCAAAAGTGGTTTCCTGCACCAATACAAGTGCGAAAAGTGGTTTTTCAACACTAACACAAGTGCGAAAAGTGGTTTTTCAACACTATCACAAGTGCAAAAAGTGTTTTTGTCCACACTAATACAAGTGCAAAAGTGGTTTCCTGCACCAACACAAGTGCGAAAAGTGGTTTTTCAACACTAACACAAGTGCGAAAAGTGGTTTTTCAACACTAACACAAGTGCGAAAAGTGGTTTTTCAACACTATCACAAGTGCAAAAATAGTTTTTTCCACACTAATACAAGTGCAAAAGTGGTTTACTGCACCAACACAAGTGCGAAAGTGGTTTTTCTACACTAACACAAGTGCGAAAAGTGGTTTTTCAACACTAACACAAGTGCAAAAAGTGGTTTTTCAACACTAACACAAGTGCGAAAAGTGGTTTTTCAACACTATCACAAGTGCAAAAAGTGTTTTTTCCACACTAATACAAGTGCAAAAGTGGTTTCCTGCACCAACACAAGTGCGAAAAGTGGTTTTTCAACACTAACACAAGTGCGAAAAGTGGTTTTTCAACACTAACACAAGTGCGAAAGGTGTTTTTTCCACACTAATACAAGTGCAAAAGTGGTTTCCTGCACCAACACAAGTGCGAAAAGTGGTTTTTCAACACTAACACAAGTGCGAAAAGTGGTTTTTCAACACTAACACAAGTGCGAAAAGTGGTTTTTCAACACTAACACAAGTGCGAAAAGTGGTTTTTCCACACTAATACAAGTGCAAAAGTGGTTTCCTGCACCAATACAAGTGCGAAAAGTGGTTTTTCAACACTAACACAAGTGCGAAAAGTGGTTTTTCAACACTATCACAAGTGCAAAAAGTGTTTTTGTCCACACTAATACAAGTGCAAAAGTGGTTTCCTGCACCAACACAAGTGCGAAAAGTGGTTTTTCAACACTAACACAAGTGCGAAAAGTGGTTTTTCAACACTATCACAAGTGCAAAAAGTGTTTTTGTCCACACTAATACAAGTGCAAAAGTGGTTTCCTGCACCAACACAAGTGCGAAAAGTGGTTTTTCAACACTAACACAAGTGCGAAAAGTGGTTTTTCAACACTAACACAAGTGCGAAAAGTGGTTTTTCAACACTATCACAAGTGCAAAAATAGTTTTTTCCACACTAATACAAGTGCAAAAGTGGTTTCCTGCACCAACACAAGTGCGAAAAGTGGTTTTTCAACACTAACACAAGTGCGAAAAGTGGTTTTTCAACACTAACACAAGTGCTAAAAGTAGTTTTTCAACACTATCACAAGTGCAAAAAGTGTTTTTTTCACACTAATACAAGTGCAAAAGTGGTTTCCTGCACCAACACAAGTGCGAAAAGTGGTTTTTCAACACTAACACAAGTGCGAAAAGTGGTTTTTCCACACTAATAGAAGTGCAAAAGTGGTTTCCTGCACCAACACAAGTGCGAAAAGTGGTTTTTCAACACTAACACCAGTGCGAAAAGTGGTTTTTCCACACTAATACAAGTGCAAAAGTGGTTTCCTGCACCAACACAAGTGCGAAAAGTGGTTTTTCAACACTAACACAAGTGCGAAAAGTGGTTTTTCAACACTAACACAAGTGCGAAAAGTGGTTTTTCAACACTAACACAAGTGCGCAAAGTGTTTTTGTCCACACTAATACAAGTGCAAAAGTGGTTTCCTGCACCAACACAAGTGCGAAAAGTGGTTTTTCAACACTAACAAAAGTGCGAAAAGTGGTTTTTCAACACTAACACAAGTGCGAAAAGTGGTTTTTCAACACTATCACAAGTGCAAAAATAGTTTTTTCCACACTAATACAAGTGCAAAAGTGGTTTCCTGCACCAACACAAGTGCGAAAGTGGTTTTTCTACACTAACACAAGTGCGAAAAGTGGTTTTTCAACACTACCACAAGTGCGAAAAGTGGTTTTTCAACACTAACACAAGTGCGAAAAGTGTTTTTTCCACACTAATACAAGTGCAGAAGTGGTTTCCTGCCCCAACACAAGTGCGAAAAGTGGTTTTTCAACACTAACACAAGTGCGAAAAGTGGTTTTTCAACATTATCACAAGTGCAAAATGTGTTTTTTCCACACTAATACAAGTGCAAAAGTGGTTTCCTGCACCAACACAAGTGCGAAAAGTGGTTTTTCAACACTAACACAAGTGCGAAAAGTGGTTTTTCAACACTATCACAAGTGCAAAAAGTGTTTTTTCCACACTAATACAAGTGCAAAAGTGGTTTCCTGCACCAACACAAGTGCGAAAAGTGGTTTTTCAACACTAACACAAGTGCGAAAAGTGGTTTTTCAACACTAACACAAGTGCAAAAAGTGGTTTTTCAACACTAACACAAGTGCGAAAGGTGTTTTTTCCACACTAATACAAGTGCAAAAGTGGTTTCCTGCACCAACACAAGTGCGAAAAGTGGTTTTTCAACACTAACACAAGTGCGAAAAGTGGTTTTTCAACACTAACACAAGTGCGAAAAGTGGTTTTTCAACACTAACACAAGTGCGAAAAGTGGTTTTTCCACACTAATACAAGTGCAAAAGTGGTTTCCTGCACCAATACAAGTGCGAAAAGTGGTTTTTCAACACTAACACAAGTGCGAAAAGTGGTTTTTCAACACTATCACAAGTGCAAAAAGTGTTTTTGACAACACTAATACAAGTGCAAAAGTGGTTTCCTGCACCAACACAAGTGCGAAAAGTGGTTTTTCAACACTAACACAAGTGCGAAAAGTGGTTTTTCAACACTAACACAAGTGCGAAAAGTGGTTTTTCAACACTATCACAAGTGCAAAAATAGTTTTTTCCACACTAATACAAGTGCAAAAGTGGTTTCCTGCACCAACACAAGTGCGAAAAGTGGTTTTTCAACACTAACACAAGTGCGAAAAGTGGTTTTTCAACACTAACACAAGTGCGAAAAGTGGTTTTTCAACACTAACACAAGTGTGAAAAGTGGTTTTTCAATACTAACACAAGTGCGAAAAGTGGTTTTTCCACACTAATACAAGTGCAAAAGTGGTTTCCTGCACCAACACAAGTGCGAAAAGTGGTTTTTCAACACTAACACCAGTGCGAAAAGTGGTTTTTCTACACTAATACAAGTGCAAAAGTGGTTTCCTGCACCAACACAAGTGCGAAAAGTGGTTTTTCAACACTAACACAAGTGCGAAAAGTGGTTTTTCCACACTAATACAAGTGCAAAAGTGGTTTCCTGCACCAACACAAGTGCGAAAAGTGGTTTTTCAACACTAACACAAGTGCGAAAAGAGGTTTTTCAACACTAACACAAGTGCGAAAAGTGGTTTTCAACAATAACACAAGTGCGAAAAGTGGTTTTTCCACACGAATACAAGTGCAAAAGTGGTTTCCTGCACCAACGCAAGTGCGAAAAGTGGTTTTTCAACACTAACACAAGTGCGAAAAGTGGTTTTTCAACACTAACACAAGGGCGAAAAGTGGTTTTTCAACACTATCGCAAGTGCAAAAAGTGTTTTTTCCACACTAATACAAGTGCAAAAGTGGTTTCCTGCACCAACACAAGTGCGAAAAGTGGTTTTTCAACACTAACACAAGTGCGAAAAGTGGTTTTTCAACACTAACACAAGTGCGAAAAGTGTTTTTGTCCACACTAATACAAGTGCAAAAGTGGTTTCCTGCACCAACACAAGTGCGAAAAGTGGTTTTTCAACACTAACAAAAGTGCGAAAAGTGGTTTTTCAACACTAACACAAGTGCGAAAAGTGGTTTTTCAACACTAACACAAGTGCAAAAATAGTTTTTTCCACACTAATACAAGTGCAAAAGTGGTTTCCTGCACCAACACAAGTGCGAAAGTGGTTTTTCTACACTAACACAAGTGCGAAAAGTGGTTTTTCAACACTAACACAAGTGCGAAAAGTGGTTTTTCAACACTAACACAAGTGCGAAAAGTGTTTTTTCCACACTAATACAAGTGCAAAAGTGGTTTCCTGCCCCAACACAAGTGCGAAAAGTGGTTTTTCAACACTAACACAAGTGCGAAAAGTGGTTTTTCAACACTATTACAAGTGCAAAATGTGTTTTTTCCACACTAATACAAGTGCAAAAGTGGTTTCCTGAACCAACACAAGTGCGAAAAGTGGTTTTTCAACACTAACACAAGTGCGAAAAGTGGTTTTTCAACACTATCACAAGTGCAAAAAGTGTTTTTTCCACACTAATACAAGTGCAAAAGTGGTTTCCTGCACCAACACAAGTGCGAAAAGTGGTTTTTCAACACTAACACAAGTGCGAAAAGTGGTTTTTCAACACTAACACAAGTGCGAAAAGTGGTTTTTCAACACTAACACAAGTGCGAAAAGTGGTTTTTCCACACTAATACAAGTGCAAAAGTGGTTTCCTGCACAATACAAGTGCGAAAAGTGGTTTTTCAACACTAACACAAGTGCGAAAAGTGGTTTTCAACACTATCACAAGTGCAAAAAGTGTTTTTGTCCACACTAATACAAGTGCAAAAGTGGTTTCCTGCACCAACACATGTGCGAAAAGTGGTTTTTCAACACTAACACAAGTGCGAAAAGTGGTTTTTCAACACTAACACAAGTGCGAAAAGTGGTTTTTCAACACTATCACAAGTGCAAAAATAGTTTTTTCCACACTAATACAAGTGCAAAAGTGGTTTCCTGCACCAACACAAGTGCGAAAAGTGGTTTTTCAACACTAACACAAGTGCGAAAAGTGGTTTTTCAACACTAACACAAGTGCTAAAAGTAGTTTTTCAACACTATCACAAGTGCAAAAAGTGTTTTTTCACACTAATACAAGTGCAAAAGTGGTTTCCTGCACCAACACAAGTGCGAAAAGTGGTTTTTCAACACTAACACAAGTGCGAAAAGTGGTTTTTCAACACTAACACAAGTGCGAAAAGTGGTTTTCAACACTAACACAAGTGCGAAAAGTGGTTTTTCCCACACTAATACAAGTGCAAAAGTGGTTTCCTGCACCAACACAAGTGCGAAAAGTGGTTTTTCAACACTAACACCAGTGCGAAAAGTGGTTTTTCCACACTAATACAAGTGCAAAAGTGGTTTCCTGCACCAACACAAGTGCGAAAAGTGGTTTTTCAACACTAACACAAGTGCGAAAAGTGGTTTTTCAACACTAACACAAGTGCGAAAAGTGGTTTTTCAACACTAACACAAGTGCGCAAAGTGTTTTTGTCCACACTAATACAAGTGCAAAAGTGGTTCCTGCACCAACACAAGTGCGAAAAGTGGTTTTTCAACACTAACAAAAGTGCGAAAAGTGGTTTTTCAACACTAACACAAGTGCGAAAAGTGGTTTTTCAACACTATCACAAGTGCAAAAATAGTTTTTTCCACACGAATACAAGTGCAAAAGTGGTTTCCTGCACCAACACAAGTGCGAAAGTGGTTTTTCTACACTAACACAAGTGCGAAAAGTGGTTTTTGAACACTACCACAAGTGCGAAAAGTGGTTTTTCAACACTAACACAAGTGCGAAAAGTGTTTTTTCCACACTAATACAAGTGCAGAAGTGGTTTCCTGCCCCAACACAAGTGCGAAAAGTGGTTTTTCAACACTAACACAAGTGCGAAAAGTGGTTTTTCAACATTATCACAAGTGCAAAATGTGTTTTTTCCACACTAATACAAGTGCAAAAGTGGTTTCCTGCACCAACACAAGTGCGAAAAGTGGTTTTTCAACACTAACACAAGTGCGAAAAGTGGTTTTTCAACACTATCACAAGTGCAAAAAGTGTTTTTTCCACACTAATACAAGTGCAAAAGTGGTTTCCTGCACCAACACAAGTGCGAAAAGTGGTTTTTCAAAACTAACACAAGTGCGAAAAGTGGTTTTTCAACACTAACACAAGTGCAAAAAGTGGTTTTTCAACACTAACACAAGTGCGAAAGGTGTTTTTTCCACACTAATACAAGTGCAAAAGTGGTTTCCTGCACCAACACAAGTGCGAAAAGTGGTTTTTCAACACTAACACAAGTGCGAAAAGTGGTTTTTCAACACTAACACAAGTGCGAAAAGTGGTTTTTCAACACTAACACAAGTGCGAAAAGTGGTTTTTCCACACTAATACAAGTGCAAAAGTGGTTTCCTGCACCAATACAAGTGCGAAAAGTGGTTTTTCAACACTAACGCAAGTGCGAAAAGTGGTTTTTCAACACTATCACAAGTGCAAAAAGTGTTTTTGACCACACTAATACAAGTGCAAAAGTGGTTTCCTGCACCAACACAAGTGCGAAAAGTGGTTTTTCAACACTAACACAAGTGCGAAAAGTGGTTTTTCAACACTAACACAAGTGCGAAAAGTGGTTTTTCAACACTATCACAAGTGCAAAAATAGTTTTTTCCACACTAATACAAGTGCAAAAGTGGTTTCCTGCACCAACACAAGTGCGAAAAGTGGTTTTTCAACACTAACACAAGTGCGAAAAGTGGATTTTCAACACTAACACAAGTGCGAAAAGTGTTTTCAACACTAACACAAGTGTGAAAAGTGGTTTTTCAATACTAACACAAGTGCGAAAAGTGGTTTTTCCACACTAATACAAGTGCAAAAGTGGTTTCCTGCACCAACACAAGTGCGAAAAGTGGTTTTCAACACTAACACCAGTGCGAAAAGTGGTTTTTCTACACTAATACAAGTGCAAAAGTGGTTTCCCTGCACCAACACAAGTGCGAAAAGTGGTTTTTCAACACTAACACAAGTGCGAAAAGTGGTTTTTCCACACTAATACAAGTGCAAAAGTGGTTTCCTGCACCAACACAAGTGCGAAAAGTGGTTTTTCAACACTAACACAAGTGCGAAAAGAGGTTTTTCAACACTAACACAAGTGCGAAAAGTGGTTTTTCAACAATAACACAAGTGCGAAAAGTGGTTTTTCCACACGAATACAAGTGCAAAAGTGGTTTCCTGCACCAACGCAAGTGCGAAAAGTGGTTTTTCAACACTAACACAAGTGCGAAAAGTGGTTTTTCAACACTAACACAAGGGCGAAAAGTGGTTTTTTCAACACTATCGCAAGTGCAAAAAGTGTTTTTTCCACACTAATACAAGTGCAAAAGTGGTTTCCTGCACCAACACAAGTGCGAAAAGTGGTTTTTCAACACTAACACAAGTGCGAAAAGTGGTTTTTCAACACTAACACAAGTGCGAAAAGTGTTTTTGTCCACACTAATACAAGTGCAAAAGTGGTTTCCTGCACCAACACAAGTGCGAAAAGTGGTTTTTCAACACTATCACAAGTGCAAAAAGTGTTTTTTCCACACTAATACAAGTGCAAAAGTGGTTTCCTGCACCAACACAAGTGCGAAAAGTGGTTTTTCAAAACTAACACAAGTGCGAAAAGTGGTTTTTCAACACTAACACAAGTGCAAAAAGTGGTTTTTCAACACTAACACAAGTGCGAAAGGTGTTTTTTCCACACTAATACAAGTGCAAAAGTGGTTTCCTGCACCAACACAAGTGCGAAAAGTGGTTTTTCAACACTAACACAAGTGCGAAAAGTGGTTTTTCAACACTAACACAAGTGCGAAAAGTGGTTTTTCAACAATAACACAAGTGCGAAAAGTGGTTTTTCCACACGAATACAAGTGCAAAAGTGGTTTCCTGCACCAACGCAAGTGCGAAAAGTGGTTTTTCAACACTAACACAAGTGCGAAAAGTGGTTTTTCAACACTAACACAAGGGCGAAAAGTGGTTTTTCAACACTATCGCAAGTGCAAAAAGTGTTTTTTCCACACTAATACAAGTGCAAAAGTGGTTTCCTGCACCAACACAAGTGCGAAAAGTGGTTTTTCAACACTAACACAAGTGCGAAAAGTGGTTTTTCAACACTAACACAAGTGCGAAAAGTGTTTTTGTCCACACTAATACAAGTGCAAAAGTGGTTTCCTGCACCAACACAAGTGCGAAAAGTGGTTTTTCAACACTAACAAAAGTGCGAAAAGTGGTTTTTCAACACTAACACAAGTGCGAAAAGTGGTTTTTCAACACTAACACAAGTGCAAAAATAGTTTTTTCCACACTAATACAAGTGCAAAAGTGGTTTCCTGCACCAACACAAGTGCGAAAGTGGTTTTTCTACACTAACACAAGTGCGAAAAGTGGTTTTTCAACACTAACACAAGTGCGAAAAGTGGTTTTTCAACACTAACACAAGTGCGAAAAGTGTTTTTTCCACACTAATACAAGTGCAAAAGTGGTTTCCTGCCCCAACACAAGTGCGAAAAGTGGTTTTTCAACACTAACACAAGTGCGAAAAGTGGTTTTTCAACACTATCACAAGTGCAAAATGTGTTTTTTCCACACTAATACAAGTGCAAAAGTGGTTTCCTGAACCAACACAAGTGCGAAAAGTGGTTTTTCAACACTAACACAAGTGCGAAAAGTGGTTTTTCAACACTATCACAAGTGCAAAAAGTGTTTTTTCCACACTAATACAAGTGCAAAAGTGGTTTCCTGCACCAACACAAGTGCGAAAAGTGGTTTTTCAACACTAACACAAGTGCGAAAAGTGGTTTTTCAACACTAACACAAGTGCGAAAAGTGGTTTTTCAACACTAACACAAGTGCGAAAGGTGTTTTTTCCACACTAATACAAGTGCAAAAGTGGTTTCCTGCACCAACACAAGTGCGAAAAGTGGTTTTTCAACACTAACACAAGTGCGAAAAGTGGTTTTTCAACACTATCACAAGTGCAAAAAGTGTTTTTTCCACACTAATACAAGTGCAAAAGTGGTTTCCTGCACCAACACAAGTGCGAAAAGTGGTTTTTCAACACTAACACAAGTGCGAAAAGTGGTTTTTCAACACTATCACAAGTGCAAAAAGTGTTTTTTCCACACTAATACAAGTGCAAAAGTGGTTTCCTGCACCAACACAAGTGCGAAAAGTGGTTTTTCAACACTAACACAAGTGCGAAAAGTGATTTTTCAACACTAACACAAGTGCGAAAAGTGGTTTTTCAACACTAACACAAGTGCGAAAGGTGTTTTTTCCACACTAATACAAGTGCAAAAGTGGTTTCCTGCACCAACACAAGTGCGAAAAGTGGTTTTTCAACACCAACACAAGTGTGAAAAGTGGTTTTTCAACACTAACACAAGTGCGAAAAGTGGTTTTTCAACACAAACACAAGTGCGAAAAGTGGTTTTTCCACACTAATACAAGTGCAAAAGTGGTTTCCTGCACCAATACAAGTGCGAAAAGTGGTTTTTCAACACTAACACAAGTGCGAAAAGTGGTTTTTCAACACTATCACAAGTGCAAAAAGTGTTTTTGTCCACACTAATACAAGTGCAAAAGTGGTTTCCTGCACCAACACAAGTGCGAAAAGTGGTTTTTCAACACTAACACAAGTGCGAAAAGTGGTTTTTCAACACTAACACAAGTGCGAAAAGTGGTTTTTCAACACTATCACAAGTGCAAAAATAGTTTTTTCCACACTAATACAAGTGCAAAAGTGGTTTACTGCACGAACACAAGTGCGAAAGTGGTTTTTCTACACTAACACAAGTGCGAAAAGTGGTTTTTCAACACTAACACAAGTGCGAAAAGTGGTTTTTCAACACTAACACAAGTGCGAAAAGTGGTTTTTAAACACTATCACAAGTGCAAAAAGTGTTTTTTCCACACTAATACAAGTGCAAAAGTGGTTTCCTGCACCAACACAAGTGCGAAAAGTGGTTTTTCAACACTAGCACAAGTGCGAAAAGTGGTTTTTCAACACTAACACAAGTGCGAAAGGTGTTTTTTCCACACTAATACAAGTGCAAAAGTGGTTTCCTGCACCAACACAAGTGCGAAAAGTGGTTTTTCAACACTAACACAAGTGCGAAAAGTGGTTTTTCAACACTAACACAAGTGCGAAAAGTGGTTTTTCAACACTAACACAAGTGCGAAAAGTGGTTTTTCCACACTAATACAAGTGCAAAAGTGGTTTCCTGCACCAATACAAGTGCGAAAAGTGGTTTTTCAACACTAACACAAGTGCGAAAAGTGGTTTTTCAACACTATCACAAGTGCAAAAAGTGTTTTTGTCCACACTAATACAAGTGCAAAAGTGGTTTCCTGCACCAACACAAGTGCGAAAAGTGGTTTTTCAACACTAACACAAGTGCGAAAAGTGGTTTTTCAACACTAACACAAGTGCGAAAAGTGGTTTTTCAACACTATCACAAGTGCAAAAATAGTTTTTTCCACACTAATACAAGTGCAAAAGTGGTTTCCTGCACCAACACAAGTGCGAAAAGTGGTTTTTCAACACTAACACAAGTGTGAAAAGTGGTTTTTCAACACTAACACAAGTGCTAAAAGTAGTTTTTCAACACTATCACAAGTGCAAAAAGTGTTTTTTTCACACTAATACAAGTGCAAAAGTGGTTTCCTGCACCAACACAAGTGCGAAAAGTGGTTTTTCAACACTAACACAAGTGCGAAAAGTGGTTTTTCAACACTAGCACAAGTGCGAAAAGTGGTTTTTCAACACTAACACAAGTGCGAAAAGTGGTTTTTCCACACTAATACAAGTGCAAAAGTGGTTTCCTGCACCAACACAAGTGCGAAAAGTGGTTTTTCAACACTAACACTGGTGCGAAAAGTGGTTTTTCAACACTAACACAAGTGCGAAAAGTGGTTTTTCAACACTAACACAAGTGCGAAAAGTGGTTTTTCCACACTAATACAAGTGCAAAAGTGGTTTCCTGCACCAATACAAGTGCGAAAAGTGGTTTTTCAACACTAACACAAGTGCGAAAAGTGGTTTTTCAACACTATCACAAGTGCAAAAAGTGTTTTTGACCACACTAATACAAGTGCAAAAGTGGTTTCCTGCACCAACACAAGTGCGAAAAGTGGTTTTTCAACACTAACACAAGTGCGAAAAGTGGTTTTTCAACACTAACACAAGTGCGAAAAGTGGTTTTTCAACACTATCACAAGTGCAAAAATAGTTTTTTCCACACTAATACAAGTGCAAAAGTGGTTTCCTGCACCAACACAAGTGCGAAAAGTGGTTTTTCAACACTAACACAAGTGCGAAAAGTGGTTTTTCAACACTAACACAAGTGCGAAAAGTGGTTTTTCAACACTAACACAAGTGTGAAAAGTGGTTTTTCAATACTAACACAAGTGCGAAAAGTGGTTTTTCCACACTAATACAAGTGCAAAAGTGGTTTCCTGCACCAACACAAGTGCGAAAAGTGGTTTTTCAACACTAACACCAGTGTGAAAAGTGGTTTTTCTACACTAATACAAGTGCAAAAGTGGTTTCCTGCACCAACACAAGTGCGAAAAGTGGTTTTTCAACACTAACACAAGTGCGAAAAGTGGTTTTTCCACACTAATACAAGTGCAAAAGTGGTTTCCTGCACCAACACAAGTGCGAAAAGTGGTTTTTCAACACTAACACAAGTGCGAAAAGAGGTTTTTCAACACTAACACAAGTGCGAAAAGTGGTTTTTCAACAATAACACAAGTGCGAAAAGTGGTTTTTCCACACGAATACAAGTGCAAAAGTGGTTTCCTGCACCAACGCAAGTGCGAAAAGTGGTTTTTCAACACTAACACAAGTGCGAAAAGTGGTTTTTCAACACTAACACAAGGGCGAAAAGTGGTTTTTCAACACTATCGCAAGTGCAAAAAGTGTTTTTTCCACACTAATACAAGTGCAAAAGTGGTTTCCTGCACCAACACAAGTGCGAAAAGTGGTTTTTCAACACTAACACAAGTGTGAAAAGTGGTTTTTCAACACTAACACAAGTGCGAAAAGTGTTTTTGTCCACACTAATACAAGTGCAAAAGTGGTTTCCTGCACCAACACAAGTGCGAAAAGTGGTTTTTCAACACTAACAAAAGTGCGAAAAGTGGTTTTTCAACACTAACACAAGTGCGAAAAGTGGTTTTTCAACACTAACACAAGTGCAAAAATAGTTTTTTCCACACTAATACAAGTGCAAAAGTGGTTTCCTGCACCAACACAAGTGCGAAAGTGGTTTTTCTACACTAACACAAGTGCGAAAAGTGTTTTTTCCACACTAATACAAGTGCAAAAGTGGTTTCCTGCCCCAACACAAGTGCGAAAAGTGGTTTTTCAACACTAACACAAGTGCGAAAAGTGTTTTTTCCACACTAATACAAGTGCAAAAGTGGTTTCCTGCACCAACACAAGTGCAAAAAGTGGTTTTTCAACACTAACACAAGTGCGAAAAGTGGTTTTTCAACACTAACACAAGTGCGAAAAGTGGTTTTTCAACACTAACACAAGTGCGCAAAGTGTTTTTGTCCACACTAATACAAGTGCAAAAGTGGTTTCCTGCACCAACACAAGTGCGAAAAGTGGTTTTTCAACACTAACACAAGTGTGAAAAGTGGTTTTTCAACACTAACACAAGTGCTAAAAGTAGTTTTTCAACACTATCACAAGTGCAAAAAGTGTTTTTTTCACACTAATACAAGTGCAAAAGTGGTTTCCTGCACCAACACAAGTGCGAAAAGTGGTTTTTCAACACTAACACAAGTGCGAAAAGTGGTTTTTCAACACTAGCACAAGTGCGAAAAGTGGTTTTTCAACACTAACACAAGTGCGAAAAGTGGTTTTTCCACACTAATACAAGTGCAAAAGTGGTTTCCTGCACCAACACAAGTGCGAAAAGTGGTTTTTCAACACTAACACTAGTGCGAAAAGTGGTTTTTCAACACTAACACAAGTGCGAAAAGTGGTTTTTCAACACTAACACAAGTGCGAAAAGTGGTTTTTCCACACTAATACAAGTGCAAAAGTGGTTTCCTGCACCAATACAAGTGCGAAAAGTGGTTTTTCAACACTAACACAAGTGCGAAAAGTGGTTTTTCAACACTATCACAAGTGCAAAAAGTGTTTTTGACCACACTAATACAAGTGCAAAAGTGGTTTCCTGCACCAACACAAGTGCGAAAAGTGGTTTTTCAACACTAACACAAGTGCGAAAAGTGGTTTTTCAACACTAACACAAGTGCGAAAAGTGGTTTTTCAACACTATCACAAGTGCAAAAATAGTTTTTTCCACACTAATACAAGTGCAAAAGTGGTTTCCTGCACCAACACAAGTGCGAAAAGTTGTTTTTCAACACTAACACAAGTGCGAAAAGTGGTTTTTCAACACTAACACAAGTGCGAAAAGTGGTTTTTCAACACTAACACAAGTGTGAAAAGTGGTTTTTCAATACTAACACAAGTGCGAAAAGTGGTTTTTCCACACTAATACAAGTGCAAAAGTGGTTTCCTGCACCAACACAAGTGCGAAAAGTGGTTTTTCAACACTAACACCAGTGCGAAAAGTGGTTTTTCTACACTAATACAAGTGCAAAAGTGGTTTCCTGCACCAACACAAGTGCGAAAAGTGGTTTTTCAACACTAACACAAGTGCGAAAAGTGGTTTTTCCACACTAATACAAGTGCAAAAGTGGTTTCCTGCACCAACACAAGTGCGAAAAGTGGTTTTTCAACACTAACACAAGTGCGAAAAGAGGTTTTTCAACACTAACACAAGTGCGAAAAGTGGTTTTTCAACAATAACACAAGTGCGAAAAGTGGTTTTTCCACACGAATACAAGTGCAAAAGTGGTTTCCTGCACCAACGCAAGTGCGAAAAGTGGTTTTTCAACACTAACACAAGTGCGAAAAGTGGTTTTTCAACACTAACACAAGGGCGAAAAGTGGTTTTTCAACACTATCGCAAGTGCAAAAAGTGTTTTTTCCACACTAATACAAGTGCAAAAGTGGTTTCCTGCACCAACACAAGTGCGAAAAGTGGTTTTTCAACACTAACACAAGTGCGAAAAGTGGTTTTTCAACACTAACACAAGTGCGAAAAGTGTTTTTGTCCACACTAATACAAGTGCAAAAGTGGTTTCCTGCACCAACACAAGTGCGAAAAGTGGTTTTTCAACACTAACAAAAGTGCGAAAAGTGGTTTTTCAACACTAACACAAGTGCGAAAAGTGGTTTTTCTACACTAACACAAGTGCAAAAATAGTTTTTTCCACACTAATACAAGTGCAAAAGTGGTTTCCTGCACCAACACAAGTGCGAAAGTGGTTTTTCTACACTAACACAAGTGCGAAAAGTGGTTTTTCAACACTAACACAAGTGCGAAAAGTGGTTTTTCAACACTAACACAAGTGCGAAAAGTGTTTTTTCCACACTAATACAAGTGCAAAAGTGGTTTCCTGCCCCAACACAAGTGCGAAAAGTGGTTTTTCAACACTAACACAAGTGCGAAAAGTGTTTTTTCCACACTAATACAAGTGCAAAAGTGGTTTCCTGCACCAACACAAGTGCGAAAAGTGGTTTTTCAACACTAACACAAGTGCGAAAAGTGGTTTTTCAACACTAACACAAGTGCGAAAAGTGGTTTTTCAACACTAACACAAGTGCGCAAAGTGTTTTTGTCCACACTAATACAAGTGCAAAAGTGGTTTCCTGCACCAACACAAGTGCGAAAAGTGGTTTTTCAACACTAACAAAAGTGCGAAAAGTGGTTTTTCAACACTAACACAAGTGCGAAAAGTGGTTTTTCAACACTATCACAAGTGCAAAAATAGTTTTTTCCACACGAATACAAGTGCAAAAGTGGTTTCCTGCACCAACACAAGTGCGAAAGTGGTTTTTCTACACTAACACAAGTGCGAAAAGTGGTTTTTGAACACTACCACAAGTGCGAAAAGTGGTTTTTCAACACTAACACAAGTGCGAAAAGTGTTTTTTCCACACTAATACAAGTGCAGAAGTGGTTTCCTGCCCCAACACAAGTGCGAAAAGTGGTTTTTCAACACTAACACAAGTGCGAAAAGTGGTTTTTCAACATTATCACAAGTGCAAAATGTGTTTTTTCCACACTAATACAAGTGCAAAAGTGGTTTCCTGCACCAACACAAGTGCGAAAAGTGGTTTTTCAACACTAACACAAGTGCGAAAAGTGGTTTTTCAACACTATCACAAGTGCAAAAAGTGTTTTTTCCACACTAATACAAGTGCAAAAGTGGTTTCCTGCACCAACACAAGTGCGAAAAGTGGTTTTTCAAAACTAACACAAGTGCGAAAAGTGGTTTTTCAACACTAACACAAGTGCAAAAAGTGGTTTTTCAACACTAACACAAGTGCGAAAGGTGTTTTTTCCACACTAATACAAGTGCAAAAGTGGTTTCCTGCACCAACACAAGTGCGAAAAGTGGTTTTTCAACACTAACACAAGTGCGAAAAGTGGTTTTTCAACACTAACACAAGTGCGAAAAGTGGTTTTTCAACACTAACACAAGTGCGAAAAGTGGTTTTTCCACACTAATACAAGTGCAAAAGTGGTTTCCTGCACCAATACAAGTGCGAAAAGTGGTTTTTCAACACTAACGCAAGTGCGAAAAGTGGTTTTTCAACACTATCACAAGTGCAAAAAGTGTTTTTGACCACACTAATACAAGTGCAAAAGTGGTTTCCTGCACCAACACAAGTGCGAAAAGTGGTTTTTCAACACTAACACAAGTGCGAAAAGTGGTTTTTCAACACTAACACAAGTGCGAAAAGTGGTTTTTCAACACTATCACAAGTGCAAAAATAGTTTTTTCCACACTAATACAAGTGCAAAAGTGGTTTCCTGCACCAACACAAGTGCGAAAAGTGGTTTTTCAACACTAACACAAGTGCGAAAAGTGGTTTTTCAACACTAACACAAGTGCGAAAAGTGGTTTTTCAACACTAACACAAGTGTGAAAAGTGGTTTTTCAATACTAACACAAGTGCGAAAAGTGGTTTTTCCACACTAATACAAGTGCAAAAGTGGTTTCCTGCACCAACACAAGTGCGAAAAGTGGTTTTTCAACACTAACACCAGTGCGAAAAGTGGTTTTTCTACACTAATACAAGTGCAAAAGTGGTTTCCTGCACCAACACAAGTGCGAAAAGTGGTTTTTCAACACTAACACAAGTGCGAAAAGTGGTTTTTCCACACTAATACAAGTGCAAAAGTGGTTTCCTGCACCAACACAAGTGCGAAAAGTGGTTTTTCAACACTAACACAAGTGCGAAAAGAGGTTTTTCAACACTAACACAAGTGCGAAAAGTGGTTTTTCAACAATAACACAAGTGCGAAAAGTGGTTTTTCCACACGAATACAAGTGCAAAAGTGGTTTCCTGCACCAACGCAAGTGCGAAAAGTGGTTTTTCAACACTAACACAAGTGCGAAAAGTGGTTTTTCAACACTAACACAAGGGCGAAAAGTGGTTTTTCAACACTATCGCAAGTGCAAAAAGTGTTTTTTCCACACTAATACAAGTGCAAAAGTGGTTTCCTGCACCAACACAAGTGCGAAAAGTGGTTTTTCAACACTAACACAAGTGCGAAAAGTGGTTTTTCAACACTAACACAAGTGCGAAAAGTGTTTTTGTCCACACTAATACAAGTGCAAAAGTGGTTTCCTGCACCAACACAAGTGCGAAAAGTGGTTTTTCAACACTAACAAAAGTGCGAAAAGTGGTTTTTCAACACTAACACAAGTGCGAAAAGTGGTTTTTCAACACTAACACAAGTGCAAAAATAGTTTTTTCCACACTAATACAAGTGCAAAAGTGGTTTCCTGCACCAACACAAGTGCGAAAGTGGTTTTTCTACACTAACACAAGTGCGAAAAGTGGTTTTTCAACACTAACACAAGTGCGAAAAGTGGTTTTTCAACACTAACACAAGTGCGAAAAGTGTTTTTTCCACACTAATACAAGTGCAAAAGTGGTTTCCTGCCCCAACACAAGTGCGAAAAGTGGTTTTTCAACACTAACACAAGTGCGAAAAGTGGTTTTTCAACACTATCACAAGTGCAAAATGTGTTTTTTCCACACTAATACAAGTGCAAAAGTGGTTTCCTGAACCAACACAAGTGCGAAAAGTGGTTTTTCAACACTAACACAAGTGCGAAAAGTGGTTTTTCAACACTATCACAAGTGCAAAAAGTGTTTTTTCCACACTAATACAAGTGCAAAAGTGGTTTCCTGCACCAACACAAGTGCGAAAAGTGGTTTTTCAACACTAACACAAGTGCGAAAAGTGGTTTTTCAACACTAACACAAGTGCGAAAAGTGGTTTTTCAACACTAACACAAGTGCGAAAGGTGTTTTTTCCACACTAATACAAGTGCAAAAGTGGTTTCCTGCACCAACACAAGTGCGAAAAGTGGTTTTTCAACACTAACACAAGTGCGAAAAGTGGTTTTTCAACACTATCACAAGTGCAAAAAGTGTTTTTTCCACACTAATACAAGTGCAAAAGTGGTTTCCTGCACCAACACAAGTGCGAAAAGTGGTTTTTCAACACTAACACAAGTGCGAAAAGTGGTTTTTCAACACTATCACAAGTGCAAAAAGTGTTTTTTCCACACTAATACAAGTGCAAAAGTGGTTTCCTGCACCAACACAAGTGCGAAAAGTGGTTTTTCAACACTAACACAAGTGCGAAAAGTGATTTTTCAACACTAACACAAGTGCGAAAAGTGGTTTTTCAACACTAACACAAGTGCGAAAGGTGTTTTTTCCACACTAATACAAGTGCAAAAGTGGTTTCCTGCACCAACACAAGTGCGAAAAGTGGTTTTTCAACACCAACACAAGTGTGAAAAGTGGTTTTTCAACACTAACACAAGTGCGAAAAGTGGTTTTTCAACACAAACACAAGTGCGAAAAGTGGTTTTTCCACACTAATACAAGTGCAAAAGTGGTTTCCTGCACCAATACAAGTGCGAAAAGTGGTTTTTCAACACTAACACAAGTGCGAAAAGTGGTTTTTCAACACTATCACAAGTGCAAAAAGTGTTTTTGTCCACACTAATACAAGTGCAAAAGTGGTTTCCTGCACCAACACAAGTGCGAAAAGTGGTTTTTCAACACTAACACAAGTGCGAAAAGTGGTTTTTCAACACTAACACAAGTGCGAAAAGTGGTTTTTCAACACTATCACAAGTGCAAAAATAGTTTTTTCCACACTAATACAAGTGCAAAAGTGGTTTACTGCACCAACACAAGTGCGAAAGTGGTTTTTCTACACTAACACAAGTGCGAAAAGTGGTTTTTCAACACTAACACAAGTGCGAAAAGTGGTTTTTCAACACTAACACAAGTGCGAAAAGTGGTTTTTCAACACTATCACAAGTGCAAAAAGTGTTTTTTCCACACTAATACAAGTGCAAAAGTGGTTTCCTGCACCAACACAAGTGCGAAAAGTGGTTTTTCAACACTAGCACAAGTGCGAAAAGTGGTTTTTCAACACTAACACAAGTGCGAAAGGTGTTTTTTCCACACTAATACAAGTGCAAAAGTGGTTTCCTGCACCAACACAAGTGCGAAAAGTGGTTTTTCAACACTAACACAAGTGCGAAAAGTGGTTTTTCAACACTAACACAAGTGCTAAAAGTGGTTTTTCAACACTAACACAAGTGCAAAAAGTGGTTTTTCCACACTAATACAAGTGCAAAAGTGGTTTCCTGCACCAATACAAGTGCGAAAAGTGGTTTTTCAACACTAACACAAGTGCGAAAAGTGGTTTTTCAACACTATCACAAGTGCAAAAAGTGTTTTTGTCCACACTAATACAAGTGCAAAAGTGGTTTCCTGCACCAACACAAGTGAGAAAAGTGGTTTTTCAACACTAACACAAGTGCGAAAAGTGGTTTTTCAACACTAACACAAGTGCGAAAAGTGGTTTTTCAACACTATCACAAGTGCAAAAATAGTTTTTTCCACACTAATACAAGTGCAAAAGTGGTTTCCTGCACCAACACAAGTGCGAAAAGTGGTTTTTCAACACTAACACAAGTGTGAAAAGTGGTTTTTCAACACTAACACAAGTGCTAAAAGTAGTTTTTCAACACTATCACAAGTGCAAAAAGTGTTTTTTTCACACTAATACAAGTGCAAAAGTGGTTTCCTGCACCAACACAAGTGCGAAAAGTGGTTTTTCAACACTAACACAAGTGCGAAAAGTGGTTTTTCAACACTAGCACAAGTGCGAAAAGTGGTTTTTCAACACTAACACAAGTGCGAAAAGTGGTTTTTCCACACTAATACAAGTGCAAAAGTGGTTTCCTGCACCAACACAAGTGCGAAAAGTGGTTTTTCAACACTAACACTAGTGCGAAAAGTGGTTTTTCAACACTAACACAAGTGCGAAAAGTGGTTTTTCAACACTAACACAAGTGCGAAAAGTGGTTTTTCCACACTAATACAAGTGCAAAAGTGGTTTCCTGCACCAATACAAGTGCGAAAAGTGGTTTTTCAACACTAACACAAGTGCGAAAAGTGGTTTTTCAACACTATCACAAGTGCAAAAAGTGTTTTTGACCACACTAATACAAGTGCAAAAGTGGTTTCCTGCACCAACACAAGTGCGAAAAGTGGTTTTTCAACACTAACACAAGTGCGAAAAGTGGTTTTTCAACACTAACACAAGTGCGAAAAGTGGTTTTTCAACACTATCACAAGTGCAAAAATAGTTTTTTCCCACACTAATACAAGTGCAAAAGTGGTTTCCTGCACCAACACAAGTGCGAAAAGTGGTTTTTCAACACTAACACAAGTGCGAAAAGTGGTTTTTCAACACTAACACAAGTGCGAAAAGTGGTTTTTCAACACTAACACAAGTGTGAAAAGTGGTTTTTCAATACTAACACAAGTGCGAAAAGTGGTTTTTCCACACTAATACAAGTGCAAAAGTGGTTTCCTGCACCAACACAAGTGCGAAAAGTGGTTTTTCAACACTAACACCAGTGCGAAAAGTGGTTTTTCTACACTAATACAAGTGCAAAAGTGGTTTCCTGCACCAACACAAGTGCGAAAAGTGGTTTTTCAACACTAACACAAGTGCGAAAAGTGGTTTTTCCACACTAATACAAGTGCAAAAGTGGTTTCCTGCACCAACACAAGTGCGAAAAGTGGTTTTTCAACACTAACACAAGTGCGAAAAGAGGTTTTTCAACACTAACACAAGTGCGAAAAGTGGTTTTTCAACAATAACACAAGTGCGAAAAGTGGTTTTTCCACACGAATACAAGTGCAAAAGTGGTTTCCTGCACCAACGCAAGTGCGAAAAGTGGTTTTTCAACACTAACACAAGTGCGAAAAGTGGTTTTTCAACACTAACACAAGGGCGAAAAGTGGTTTTTCAACACTATCGCAAGTGCAAAAAGTGTTTTTTCCACACTAATACAAGTGCAAAAGTGGTTTCCTGCACCAACACAAGTGCGAAAAGTGGTTTTTCAACACTAACACAAGTGCGAAAAGTGGTTTTTCAACACTAACACAAGTGCGAAAAGTGTTTTTGTCCACACTAATACAAGTGCAAAAGTGGTTTCCTGCACCAACACAATTGCGAAAAGTGGTTTTTCAACACTAACAAAAGTGCGAAAAGTGGTTTTTCAACACTAACACAAGTGCGAAAAGTGGTTTTTCAACACTAACACAAGTGCAAAAATAGTTTTTTCCACACTAATACAAGTGCAAAAGTGGTTTCCTGCACCAACACAAGTGCGAAAGTGGTTTTTCTACACTAACACAAGTGCGAAAAGTGGTTTTTCAAC
The DNA here is from genome assembly GCF_964187855.1 of Myxine glutinosa. Lineage (NCBI taxonomy): Eukaryota > Metazoa > Chordata > Myxini > Myxiniformes > Myxinidae > Myxine > Myxine glutinosa. The sequence continues at coordinate 10,859 of NW_027617611.1, read as the reverse complement.
ACTAACACAAGTGCGAAAAGTGGTTTTTCAACACTAACACAAGTGCGAAAAGTGTTTTTTCCACACTAATACAAGTGCAAAAGTGGTTTCCTGCCCCAACACAAGTGCGAAAAGTGGTTTTTCAACACTAACACAAGTGCGAAAAGTGGTTTTTCAACACTATCACAAGTGCAAAATGTGTTTTTTCCACACTAATACAAGTGCAAAAGTGGTTTCCTGAACCAACACAAGTGCGAAAAGTGGTTTTTCAACACTAACACAAGTGCGAAAAGTGGTTTTTCAACACTTTCACAAGTGCAAAAAGTGTTTTTTCCACACTAATACAAGTGCAAAAGTGGTTTCCTGCACCAACACAAGTGCGAAAAGTGGTTTTTCAACACTAACACAAGTGCGAAAAGTGGTTTTTCAACACTAACACAAGTGCGAAAAGTGGTTTTTCAACACTAACACAAGTGCGAAAGGTGTTTTTTCCACACTAATACAAGTGCAAAAGTGGTTTCCTGCACCAACACAAGTGCGAAAAGTGGTTTTTCAACACTAACACAAGTGCGAAAAGTGGTTTTTCAACACTATCACAAGTGCAAAAAGTGTTTTTTCCACACTAATACAAGTGCAAAAGTGGTTTCCTGCACCAACACAAGTGCGAAAAGTGGTTTTTCAACACTAACACAAGTGCGAAAAGTGATTTTTCAACACTAACACAAGTGCGAAAAGTGGTTTTTCAACACTAACACAAGTGCGAAAGGTGTTTTTTCCACACTAATACAAGTGCAAAAGTGGTTTCCTGCACCAACACAAGTGCGAAAAGTGGTTTTTCAACACCAACACAAGTGTGAAAAGTGGTTTTTCAACACTAACACAAGTGCGAAAAGTGGTTTTTCAACACAAACACAAGTGCGAAAAGTGGTTTTTCCACACTAATACAAGTGCAAAAGTGGTTTCCTGCACCAATACAAGTGCGAAAAGTGGTTTTTCAACACTAACACAAGTGCGAAAAGTGGTTTTTCAACACTATCACAAGTGCAAAAAGTGTTTTTGTCCACACTAATACAAGTGCAAAAGTGGTTTCCTGCACCAACACAAGTGCGAAAAGTGGTTTTTCAACACTAACACAAGTGCGAAAAGTGGTTTTTCAACACTAACACAAGTGCGAAAAGTGGTTTTTCAACACTATCACAAGTGCAAAAATAGTTTTTTCCACACTAATACAAGTGCAAAAGTGGTTTACTGCACCAACACAAGTGCGAAAGTGGTTTTTCTACACTAACACAAGTGCGAAAAGTGGTTTTTCAACACTAACACAAGTGCGAAAAGTGGTTTTTCAACACTAACACAAGTGCGAAAAGTGGTTTTTCAACACTATCACAAGTGCAAAAAGTGTTTTTTCCACACTAATACAAGTGCAAAAGTGGTTTCCTGCACCAACACAAGTGCGAAAAGTGGTTTTTCAACACTAACACAAGTGCGAAAAGTGGTTTTTCAACACTAACACAAGTGCGAAAGGTGTTTTTTCCACACTAATACAAGTGCAAAAGTGGTTTCCTGCACCAACACAAGTGCGAAAAGTGGTTTTTCAACACTAACACAAGTGCGAAAAGTGGTTTTTCAACACTAACACAAGTGCGAAAAGTGGTTTTTCAACACTAACACAAGTGCGAAAAGTGGTTTTTCCACACTAATACAAGTGCAAAAGTGGTTTCCTGCACAAATACAAGTGCGAAAAGTGGTTTTTCAACACTAACACAAGTGCGAAAAGTGGTTTTTCAACACTATCACAAGTGCAAAAAGTGTTTTTGTCCACACTAATACAAGTGCAAAAGTGGTTTCCTGCACCAACACAAGTGCGAAAAGTGGTTTTTCAACACTAACACAAGTGCGAAAAGTGGTTTTTCAACACTAACACAAGTGCGAAAAGTGGTTTTTCAACACTATCACAAGTGCAAAAATAGTTTTTTCCACACTAATACAAGTGCGAAAAGTGGTTTTTCTACACTAACACAAGTGCGAAAAGTGGTTTTTCAACACTAACACAAGTGCGAAAAGTGGTTTTTCAACACTAACACAAGTGCGAAAAGTGTTTTTTCCACACTAATACAAGTGCAAAAGTGGTTTCCTGCCCCAACACAAGTGCGAAAAGTGGTTTTTCAACACTAACACAAGTGCGAAAAGTGTTTTTTCCACACTAATACAAGTGCAAAAGTGGTTTCCTGCACCAACACAAGTGCGAAAAGTGGTTTTTCAACACTAACACAAGTGCGAAAAGTGGTTTTTCAACACTAACACAAGTGCGAAAAGTGGTTTTTCAACACTAACACAAGTGCGCAAAGTGTTTTTGTCCACACTAATACAAGTGCAAAAGTGGTTTCCTGCACCAACACAAGTGCGAAAAGTGGTTTTTCAACACTAACAAAAGTGCGAAAAGTGGTTTTTCAACACTAACACAAGTGCGAAAAGTGGTTTTTCAACACTATCACAAGTGCAAAAATAGTTTTTTCCACACGAATACAAGTGCAAAAGTGGTTTCCTGCACCAACACAAGTGCGAAAGTGGTTTTTCTACACTAACACAAGTGCGAAAAGTGGTTTTTGAACACTACCACAAGTGCGAAAAGTGGTTTTTCAACACTAACACAAGTGCGAAAAGTGTTTTTTCCACACTAATACAAGTGCAGAAGTGGTTTCCTGCCCCAACACAAGTGCGAAAAGTGGTTTTTCAACACTAACACAAGTGCGAAAAGTGGTTTTTCAACATTATCACAAGTGCAAAATGTGTTTTTTCCACACTAATACAAGTGCAAAAGTGGTTTCCTGCACCAACACAAGTGCGAAAAGTGGTTTTTCAACACTAACACAAGTGCGAAAAGTGGTTTTTCAACACTATCACAAGTGCAAAAAGTGTTTTTTCCACACTAATACAAGTGCAAAAGTGGTTTCCTGCACCAACACAAGTGCGAAAAGTGGTTTTTCAAAACTAACACAAGTGCGAAAAGTGGTTTTTCAACACTAACACAAGTGCAAAAAGTGGTTTTTCAACACTAACACAAGTGCGAAAGGTGTTTTTTCCACACTAATACAAGTGCAAAAGTGGTTTCCTGCACCAACACAAGTGCGAAAAGTGGTTTTTCAACACTAACACAAGTGCGAAAAGTGGTTTTTCAACACTAACACAAGTGCGAAAAGTGGTTTTTCAACACTAACACAAGTGCGAAAAGTGGTTTTTCCACACTAATACAAGTGCAAAAGTGGTTTCCTGCACCAATACAAGTGCGAAAAGTGGTTTTTCAACACTAACGCAAGTGCGAAAAGTGGTTTTTCAACACTATCACAAGTGCAAAAAGTGTTTTTGACCACACTAATACAAGTGCAAAAGTGGTTTCCTGCACCAACACAAGTGCGAAAAGTGGTTTTTCAACACTAACACAAGTGCGAAAAGTGGTTTTTCAACACTAACACAAGTGCGAAAAGTGGTTTTTCAACACTATCACAAGTGCAAAAATAGTTTTTTCCACACTAATACAAGTGCAAAAGTGGTTTCCTGCACCAACACAAGTGCGAAAAGTGGTTTTTCAACACTAACACAAGTGCGAAAAGTGGTTTTTCAACACTAACACAAGTGCGAAAAGTGGTTTTTCAACACTAACACAAGTGTGAAAAGTGGTTTTTCAATACTAACACAAGTGCGAAAAGTGGTTTTTCCACACTAATACAAGTGCAAAAGTGGTTTCCTGCACCAACACAAGTGCGAAAAGTGGTTTTTCAACACTAACACCAGTGCGAAAAGTGGTTTTTCTACACTAATACAAGTGCAAAAGTGGTTTCCTGCACCAACACAAGTGCGAAAAGTGGTTTTTCAACACTAACACAAGTGCGAAAAGTGGTTTTTCCACACTAATACAAGTGCAAAAGTGGTTTCCTGCACCAACACAAGTGCGAAAAGTGGTTTTTCAACACTAACACAAGTGCGAAAAGAGGTTTTTCAACACTAACACAAGTGCGAAAAGTGGTTTTTCAACAATAACACAAGTGCGAAAAGTGGTTTTTCCACACGAATACAAGTGCAAAAGTGGTTTCCTGCACCAACGCAAGTGCGAAAAGTGGTTTTTCAACACTAACACAAGTGCGAAAAGTGGTTTTTCAACACTAACACAAGGGCGAAAAGTGGTTTTTCAACACTATCGCAAGTGCAAAAAGTGTTTTTTCCACACTAATACAAGTGCAAAAGTGGTTTCCTGCACCAACACAAGTGCGAAAAGTGGTTTTTCAACACTAACACAAGTGCGAAAAGTGGTTTTTCAACACTAACACAAGTGCGAAAAGTGTTTTTGTCCACACTAATACAAGTGCAAAAGTGGTTTCCTGCACCAACACAAGTGCGAAAAGTGGTTTTTCAACACTAACAAAAGTGCGAAAAGTGGTTTTTCAACACTAACACAAGTGCGAAAAGTGGTTTTTCAACACTAACACAAGTGCAAAAATAGTTTTTTCCACACTAATACAAGTGCAAAAGTGGTTTCCTGCACCAACACAAGTGCGAAAGTGGTTTTTCTACACTAACACAAGTGCGAAAAGTGGTTTTTCAACACTAACACAAGTGCGAAAAGTGGTTTTTCAACACTAACACAAGTGCGAAAAGTGTTTTTTCCACACTAATACAAGTGCAAAAGTGGTTTCCTGCCCCAACACAAGTGCGAAAAGTGGTTTTTCAACACTAACACAAGTGCGAAAAGTGGTTTTTCAACACTATCACAAGTGCAAAATGTGTTTTTTCCACACTAATACAAGTGCAAAAGTGGTTTCCTGAACCAACACAAGTGCGAAAAGTGGTTTTTCAACACTAACACAAGTGCGAAAAGTGGTTTTTCAACACTATCACAAGTGCAAAAAGTGTTTTTTCCACACTAATACAAGTGCAAAAGTGGTTTCCTGCACCAACACAAGTGCGAAAAGTGGTTTTTCAACACTAACACAAGTGCGAAAAGTGGTTTTTCAACACTAACACAAGTGCGAAAAGTGGTTTTTCAACACTAACACAAGTGCGAAAGGTGTTTTTTCCACACTAATACAAGTGCAAAAGTGGTTTCCTGCACCAACACAAGTGCGAAAAGTGGTTTTTCAACACTAACACAAGTGCGAAAAGTGGTTTTTCAACACTATCACAAGTGCAAAAAGTGTTTTTCCACACTAATACAAGTGCAAAAGTGGTTTCCTGCACCAACACAAGTGCGAAAAGTGGTTTTTCAACACTAACACAAGTGCGAAAAGTGGTTTTTCAACACTATCACAAGTGCAAAAAGTGTTTTTTCCACACTAATACAAGTGCAAAAGTGGTTTCCCTGCACCAACACAAGTGCGAAAAGTGGTTTTTCAACACTAACACAAGTGCGAAAAGTGATTTTTCAACACTAACACAAGTGCGAAAAGTGGTTTTTCAACACTAACACAAGTGCGAAAGGTGTTTTTTCCACACTAATACAAGTGCAAAAGTGGTTTCCTGCACCAACACAAGTGCGAAAAGTGGTTTTTCAACACCAACACAAGTGTGAAAAGTGGTTTTTCAACACTAACACAAGTGCGAAAAGTGGTTTTTCAACACAAACACAAGTGCGAAAAGTGGTTTTTCCACACTAATACAAGTGCAAAAGTGGTTTCCTGCACCAATACAAGTGCGAAAAGTGGTTTTTCAACACTAACACAAGTGCGAAAAGTGGTTTTTCAACACTATCACAAGTGCAAAAAGTGTTTTTGTCCACACTAATACAAGTGCAAAAGTGGTTTCCTGCACCAACACAAGTGCGAAAAGTGGTTTTTCAACACTAACACAAGTGCGAAAAGTGGTTTTTCAACACTAACACAAGTGCGAAAAGTGGTTTTTCAACACTATCACAAGTGCAAAAATAGTTTTTTCCACACTAATACAAGTGCAAAAGTGGTTTACTGCACCAACACAAGTGCGAAAGTGGTTTTTCTACACTAACACAAGTGCGAAAAGTGGTTTTTCAACACTAACACAAGTGCGAAAAGTGGTTTTTCAACACTAACACAAGTGCGAAAAGTGGTTTTTCAACACTATCACAAGTGCAAAAAGTGTTTTTTCCACACTAATACAAGTGCAAAAGTGGTTTCCTGCACCAACACAAGTGCGAAAAGTGGTTTTTCAACACTAGCACAAGTGCGAAAAGTGGTTTTTCAACACTAACACAAGTGCGAAAGGTGTTTTTTCCACACTAATACAAGTGCAAAAGTGGTTTCCTGCACCAACACAAGTGCGAAAAGTGGTTTTTCAACACTAACACAAGTGCGAAAAGTGGTTTTTCAACACTAACACAAGTGCTAAAAGTGGTTTTTCAACACTAACACAAGTGCAAAAAGTGGTTTTTCCACACTAATACAAGTGCAAAAGTGGTTTCCTGCACCAATACAAGTGCGAAAAGTGGTTTTTCAACACTAACACAAGTGCGAAAAGTGGTTTTTCAACACTATCACAAGTGCAAAAAGTGTTTTTGTCCACACTAATACAAGTGCAAAAGTGGTTTCCTGCACCAACACAAGTGAGAAAAGTGGTTTTTCAACACTAACACAAGTGCGAAAAGTGGTTTTTCAACACTAACACAAGTGCGAAAAGTGGTTTTTCAACACTATCACAAGTGCAAAAATAGTTTTTTCCACACTAATACAAGTGCAAAAGTGGTTTCCTGCACCAACACAAGTGCGAAAAGTGGTTTTTCAACACTAACACAAGTGTGAAAAGTGGTTTTTCAACACTAACACAAGTGCTAAAAGTAGTTTTTCAACACTATCACAAGTGCAAAAAGTGTTTTTTTCACACTAATACAAGTGCAAAAGTGGTTTCCTGCACCAACACAAGTGCGAAAAGTGGTTTTTCAACACTAACACAAGTGCGAAAAGTGATTTTTCAACACTAGCACAAGTGCGAAAAGTGGTTTTTCAACACTAACACAAGTGCGAAAAGTGGTTTTTCCACACTAATACAAGTGCAAAAGTGGTTTCCTGCACCAACACAAGTGCGAAAAGTGGTTTTTCAACACTAACACTAGTGCGAAAAGTGGTTTTTCAACACTAACACAAGTGCGAAAAGTGGTTTTTCAACACTAACACAAGTGCGAAAAGTGGTTTTTCCACACTAATACAAGTGCAAAAGTGGTTTCCTGCACCAATACAAGTGCGAAAAGTGGTTTTTCAACACTAACACAAGTGCGAAAAGTGGTTTTTCAACACTATCACAAGTGCAAAAAGTGTTTTTGACCACACTAATACAAGTGCAAAAGTGGTTTCCTGCACCAACACAAGTGCGAAAAGTGGTTTTTCAACACTAACACAAGTGCGAAAAGTGGTTTTTCAACACTAACACAAGTGTGAAAAGTGGTTTTTCAACACTATCACAAGTGCAAAAATAGTTTTTTCCACACTAATACAAGTGCAAAAGTGGTTTCCTGCACCAACACAAGTGCGAAAAGTGGTTTTTCAACACTAACACAAGTGCGAAAAGTGGTTTTTCAACACTAACACAAGTGCGAAAAGTGGTTTTTCAACACTAACACAAGTGTGAAAAGTGGTTTTTCAATACTAACACAAGTGCGAAAAGTGGTTTTTCCACACTAATACAAGTGCAAAAGTGGTTTCCTGCACCAACACAAGTGCGAAAAGTGGTTTTTCAACACTAACACCAGTGCGAAAAGTGGTTTTTCTACACTAATACAAGTGCAAAAGTGGTTTCCTGCACCAACACAAGTGCGAAAAGTGGTTTTTCAACACTAACACAAGTGCGAAAAGTGGTTTTTCCACACTAATACAAGTGCAAAAGTGGTTTCCTGCACCAACACAAGTGCGAAAAGTGGTTTTTCAACACTAACACAAGTGCGAAAGAGGTTTTTCAACACTAACACAAGTGCGAAAAGTGGTTTTTCAACAATAACACAAGTGCGAAAAGTGGTTTTTCCACACGAATACAAGTGCAAAAGTGGTTTCCTGCACCAACGCAAGTGCGAAAAGTGGTTTTTCAACACTAACACAAGTGCGAAAAGTGGTTTTTCAACACTAACACAAGGGCGAAAAGTGGTTTTTCAACACTATCGCAAGTGCAAAAAGTGTTTTTTCCACACTAATACAAGTGCAAAAGTGGTTTCCTGCACCAACACAAGTGCGAAAAGTGGTTTTTCAACACTAACACAAGTGCGAAAAGTGGTTTTTCAACACTAACACAAGTGCGAAAAGTGTTTTTGTCCACACTAATACAAGTGCAAAAGTGGTTTCCTGCACCAACACAATTGCGAAAAGTGGTTTTCAACACTAACAAAAGTGCGAAAAGTGTTTTTCAACACTAACACAAGTGCGAAAAGTGGTTTTTCAACACTAACACAAGTGCAAAAATAGTTTTTTCCACACTAATACAAGTGCAAAAGTGGTTTCCTGCACCAACACAAGTGCGAAAGTGGTTTTTCTACACTAACACAAGTGCGAAAAGTGGTTTTTCAACACTAACACAAGTGCGAAAAGTGGTTTTTCAACACTAACACAAGTGCGAAAAGTGTTTTTTCCACACTAATACAAGTGCAAAAGTGGTTTCCTGCCCCAACACAAGTGCGAAAAGTGGTTTTTCAACACTAACACAAGTGCGAAAAGTGGTTTTTCAACACTATCACAAGTGCAAAATGTGTTTTTTTCCACACTAATACAAGTGCAAAAGTGGTTTCCTGAACCAACACAAGTGCGAAAAGTGGTTTTTCAACACTAACACAAGTGCGAAAAGTGGTTTTTCAACACTTTCACAAGTGCAAAAAGTGTTTTTTCCACACTAATACAAGTGCAAAAGTGGTTTCCTGCACCAACACAAGTGCGAAAAGTGGTTTTTCAACACTAACACAAGTGCGAAAAGTGGTTTTTCAACACTAACACAAGTGCGAAAAGTGGTTTTTCAACACTAACACAAGTGCGAAAGGTGTTTTTTCCACACTAATACAAGTGCAAAAGTGGTTTCCTGCACCAACACAAGTGCGAAAAGTGGTTTTTCAACACTAACACAAGTGCGAAAAGTGGTTTTTCAACACTATCACAAGTGCAAAAAGTGTTTTTTCCACACTAATACAAGTGCAAAAGTGGTTTCCTGCACCAACACAAGTGCGAAAAGTGGTTTTTCAACACTAACACAAGTGCGAAAAGTGATTTTTCAACACTAACACAAGTGCGAAAAGTGGTTTTTCAACACTAACACAAGTGCGAAAGGTGTTTTTTTCCACACTAATACAAGTGCAAAAGTGGTTTCCTGCACCAACACAAGTGCGAAAAGTGGTTTTCAACACCAACACAAGTGTGAAAAGTGGTTTTTCAACACTAACACAAGTGCGAAAAGTGGTTTTTCAACACAAACACAAGTGCGAAAAGTGGTTTTTCCACACTAATACAAGTGCAAAAGTGGTTTCCTGCACCAATACAAGTGCGAAAAGTGGTTTTTCAACACTAACACAAGTGCGAAAAGTGGTTTTTCAACACTATCACAAGTGCAAAAAGTGTTTTTGTCCACACTAATACAAGTGCAAAAGTGGTTTCCTGCACCAACACAAGTGCGAAAAGTGGTTTTTCAACACTAACACAAGTGCGAAAAGTGGTTTTTCAACACTAACACAAGTGCGAAAGTGGTTTTTCAACACTATCACAAGTGCAAAAATAGTTTTTTCCACACTAATACAAGTGCAAAAGTGGTTTACTGCACCAACACAAGTGCGAAAGTGGTTTTTCTACACTAACACAAGTGCGAAAAGTGGTTTTTCAACACTAACACAAGTGCGAAAAGTGGTTTTTCAACACTAACACAAGTGCGAAAAGTGGTTTTTCAACACTATCACAAGTGCAAAAAGTGTTTTTTCCACACTAATACAAGTGCAAAAGTGGTTTCCTGCACCAACACAAGTGCGAAAAGTGGTTTTTTCAACACTAACACAAGTGCGAAAAGTGGTTTTTCAACACTAACACAAGTGCGAAAAGGTGTTTTTTCCACACTAATACAAGTGCAAAAGTGGTTTCCTGCACCAACACAAGTGCGAAAAGTGGTTTTTCAACACTAACACAAGTGCGAAAAGTGGTTTTTCAACACTAACACAAGTGCGAAAAGTGGTTTTTCAACACTAACACAAGTGCGAAAAGTGGTTTTTCCACACTAATACAAGTGCAAAAGTGGTTTCCTGCACAAATACAAGTGCGAAAAGTGGTTTTTCAACACTAACACAAGTGCGAAAAGTGGTTTTTCAACACTATCACAAGTGCAAAAAGTGTTTTTGTCCACACTAATACAAGTGCAAAAGTGGTTTCCTGCACCAACACAAGTGCGAAAAGTGGTTTTTCAACACTAACACAAGTGCGAAAAGTGGTTTTTCAACACTAACACAAGTGCGAAAAGTGGTTTTTCAACACTATCACAAGTGCAAAAATAGTTTTTTCTCACACTAATACAAGTGCAAAAGTGGTTTCCTGCACCAACACAAGTGCGAAAAGTGGTTTTTCAACACTAACACAAGTGCGAAAAGTGGTTTTTCAACACTAACACAAGTGCTAAAAGTAGTTTTTCAACACTATCACAAGTGCAAAAAGTGTTTTTTTCACACTAATACAAGTGCAAAAGTGGTTTCCTGCACCAACACAAGTGCGAAAAGTGGTTTTTCAACACTAACACAGTGCGAAAAGTGGTTTTTCAACACTAACACAAGTGCGAAAAGTGTTTTTCAACACTAACACAAGTGCGAAAAGTGGTTTTTCACACTAATACAAGTGCAAAAGTGGTTTCCTGCACCAACACAAGTGCGAAAAGTGGTTTTTCAACACTAACACCAGTGCGAAAAGTGGTTTTTC
>NW_027617610.1:0-107261 GCF_964187855.1 Myxine glutinosa | reverse complement strand
ACCAACACAAGTGCAAAAAGTGGGTTTTCAACACTAACACAAGTGCGAAAAGTGGTTTCCTCCACCAACACAAGTGCGAAAAGTGTTTTTTCAACACTAATACAAGTCCGAAAAGTGGTTTCCTTCACCAACACAAGTGCGAAAAGTGGTTTTGCCACACTAATACAAGTGCGAAAAGTGGTTTCCTACACCAACACAAGTGCAAAAAGTGGGTTTTCAACACTAACACAAGTGCGAAAAGTGGTTTCCTCCACCAACACAAGTGCGAAAAGTGTTTTTTCAACACTAACACAAGTGCGAAAAGTGGTTTCCGACACCAACACAAGTGCGAAAAGTGGTTTTTCAACACTAACACAAGTGCGAAAAGTGGCTTTTCCACACTAATACAAGTGCAAAAGTGGTTTCCTGCACCAACACAAGTGCGAAAAGTGGTTTTTCAACACTAACACAAGTGCGAAAAGTTCTTTTTCAACACTATCACAAGTGCAAAAAGTGTTTTTTCTACACTAAAACAACTGCGAAAGTGGTTTCCTGCACCAACACAAGTGCGAAAAGTGGTTTTTCAACACTAACACAAGTGCGAAAAGTGGTTTTTCAACACTATCACAAGTGCGAAAAGTGGTTTTTCAACACTATCACAAGTGCAAAAAGTGTTTTTTCCACACTAATACAAGTTTGAAAAGTGGTTTTTCAACACTAACACAAGTGTGAAAAGTGGTTTTTCAACACCAACACAAGTGCGAAAAGTGGTTTTTCCACACTAATACAAGTGCAAAAGTGGTTTCCTGCACCAACACAAGTGCGAAAAGTGGTTTTTCAACACCAACACAAGCGCGATAAGTGGTTTTTCAACACTAACACAAGTGCGTAAAGTGGTTTTTCAACACTATCACAAGTGCAAAAAGTGTTTTTTCCACACTAATACAAGTGCAAAAGTGGTTTCCTGCACCAACACAAGTGTGAAAAGTGGTTTTTCAACACTAACACAAGTGCGAAAAGTGGTTTTTCAACACTAACACAAGTGCGAAAAGTGGTTTTTCCACACTTATACAAGTGCAAAAGTGGTTTCCTGCACCAACACAAGTGCGAAAAGTGGTTTTTCAACACGAACACAAGTGCGAAAAGTGGTTTTTCGACACTATCACAAGTGCAAAAAGTGTTTTTTCCACACTAATACAAGTGCAAAAGTGGTTTCCTGCACCAACACAAGTGCGAAAAGTGGTTTTTCAACACTAATACAAGTGCGAAAAGTGGTTTTTCAACACTAACACAAGTGCGAAAAGTGTTTTTTCCACACTAATATAAGTGCAAAAGTGGTTTCCTGGACCAACACAAGTGCGAAAAGTGGTTTTTCAACATTAACACAAGTGCGAAAAGTGGTTTCTCCACACTAATACAAGTCCGAAAAGTGGTTTCCTACACCAACACAAGTGCGAAAAGTGGTTTTGCCACACTAATACAAGTGCGAAAAGTGGTTTCCTACACCAACACAAGTGCGAAAAGTGGGTTTTCAACACTAACACAAGTGCGAAAAGTGGTTTCCTCCACCAACACAAGTGCGAAAAGTGTTTTTTCAACACTAACACAAGTGCGAAAAGTGGTTTCCGACACCAACACAAGTGCGAAAAGTGGTTTTTCAACACTAACACAAGTGCGAAAAGTGGTTTTTCCACACTAATACAAGTGCAAAAGTGGTTTCCTGCACCAACACAAGTGCGAAAAGTGGTTTTTCAACACTAACACAAGTGCGAAAAGTGGTTTTTCAACACTAACACAAGTGCGAAAAGTGTTTTTTCCACACTAATATAAGTGCAAAAAGTGTTTTTTCCACACTAATACAAGTGCAAAAGTGGTTTCCTGCACCAACACAAGTGTGAAAAGTGGTTTTTCAACACTAACACAAGTGCGAAAAGTGGCTTTTCAACACTAACACAAGTGCGAAAAGTGTTTTTTCCACACTAATATAAGTGCAAAAGTGGTTTCCTGGACCAACACAAGTGCGAAAAGTGGTTTTTCAACACTAACACAAGTGCGAAAAGTGGTTTCTCCACACTAATACAAGTCCGAAAAGTGGTTTCCTACACCAACACAAGTGCGAAAAGTGGTTTTGCCACACTAATACAAGTGCGAAAAGTGGTTTCCGACACCAACACAAGTGCGAAAAGTGGTTTTTCAACACTAACACAAGTGCGAAAAGTGGTTTTTCCACACTAATACAAGTGCAAAAGTGGTTTCCTGCACCAACACAAGTGCGAAAAGTGGTTTTTCAACACTAACACAAGTGCGAAAAGTGCTTTTTCAACACTATCACAAGTGCAAAAAGTGTTTTTTCTACACTAATACAAGTGCAAAAGTGGTTTCCTGCACCAACACAAGTGCGAAAAGTGGTTTTTCAACACTATCACAAGTGCAAAAAGTGTTTTTTCCACACTAATACAAGTGCAAAAGTGGTTTCCTGCACTAACACAAGTGCGAAAAGTGGTTTTTCAACACTATCACAAGTGCAAAAAGTGTTTTTTCCACACTAATACAAGTGCAAAAGTGGTTTCCTGCACCAACACAAGTTTGAAAAGTGTTTTTTCAACACTAACACAAGTGTGAAAAGTGGTTTTTCAACACCAACACAAGTGCGAAAAGTGGTTTTTCCACACTAATACAAGTGCAAAAGTGGTTTCCTGCACCAACACAAGTGCGAAAAGTGGTTTTTCAACACGAACACAAGTGCGAAAAGTGGTTTTTCGACACTATCACAAGTGCAAAAAGTGTTTTTTCCACACTAATACAAGTGCAAAAGTGGTTTCCTGCATCAACACAAGTGCGAAAAGTGGTTTTTCAACACTAACACAAGTGCGAAAAGTGGTTTTTCAATACTAACACAAGTGCGAAAAGTGTTTTTTCCACACTAATATAAGTGCAAAAGTGGTTTCCTGGACCAACACAAGTGCGAAAAGTGGTTTTTCAACACTAACACAAGTGCGAAAAGTGGTTTCTCCACACTAATACAAGTCCGAAAAGTGGTTTCCTACACCAACACAAGTGCGAAAAGTGGTTTTGCCACACTAATACAAGTGCGAAAAGTGGTTTCCTACACCAACACAAGTGCAAAAAGTGGGTTTTCAACACTAACACAAGTGCGAAAAGTGGTTTCCTCCACCAACACAAGTGCGAAAAGTGTTTTTTCAACACTAACACAAGTGCGAAAAGTGGTTTCCGACACCAACACAAGTGCGAAAAGTGGTTTTTCAACACTAACACAAGTGCGAAAAGTGGTTTTTCCACACTAATACAAGTGCAAAAGTGGTTTCCTGCACCAACACAAGTGCGAAAAGTGGTTTTTCAACACTAACACAAGTGCGAAAAGTGGTTTTTCCACACTAATACAAGTGCAAAAGTGGTTTCCTGCACCAACACAAGTGCGAAAAGTGGTTTTTCAACACTAACACAAGTGCGAAAAGTGCTTTTTCAACACTATCACAAGTGCAAAAAGTGTTTTTTCTACACTAATACAAGTGCAAAAGTGGTTTCCTGCACCAACACAAGTTTGAAAAGTGGTTTTTCAACACTAACACAAGTGTGAAAAGTGGTTTTTCAACACCAACACAAGTGCGAAAAGTGGTTTTTCCACACTAATACAAGTGCAAAAGTGGTTTCCTGCACCAACACAAGTGCGAAAAGTGGTTTTTCAACACCAACACAAGCGCGATAAGTGGTTTTTCAACACTAACACAAGTGCGAAAAGTGGTTTTTCAACACTACCACAAGTGCAAAAAGTGTTTTTTCCACACTAATACAAGTGCAAAAGTGGTTTCCTGCACCAACACAAGTGTGAAAAGTGGTTTTTCAACACTAACACAAGTGCGAAAAGTGGTTTTTCAACACTAACACAAGTGCGAAAAGTGGTTTTTCCACACTAATACAAGTGCAAAAGTGGTTTCCTACACCAACACAAGTGCGAAAAGTGGTTTTGCCACACTAATACAAGTGCGAAAAGTGGTTTCCGACACCAACACAAGTGCGAAAAGTGGTTTTTCAACACTAACACAAGTGCGAAAAGTGGTTTTTCCACACTAATACAAGTGCAAAAGTGGTTTCCTGCACCAACACAAGTGCGAAAAGTGGTTTTTCAACACTAACACAAGTGCGAAAAGTGCTTTTTCAACACTATCACAAGTGCAAAAAGTGTTTTTTCTACACTAATACAAGTGCAAAAGTGGTTTCCTGCACCAACACAAGTGCGAAAAGTGGTTTTTCAACACTATCACAAGTGCAAAAAGTGTTTTTTCCACACTAATACAAGTGCAAAAGTGGTTTCCTGCACTAACACAAGTGCGAAAAGTGGTTTTTCAACACTATCACAAGTGCAAAAAGTGTTTTTTCCACACTAATACAAGTGCAAAAGTGGTTTCCTGCACCAACACAAGTTTGAAAAGTGGTTTTTCAACACTAACACAAGTGTGAAAAGTGGTTTCTCCACACTAATACAAGTCCGAAAAGTGGTTTCCTACACCAACACAAGTGCGAAAAGTGGTTTTGCCACACTAATACAAGTGCGAAAAGTGGTTTCCTACACCAACACAAGTGCAAAAAGTGGGTTTTCAACACTAACACAAGTGTGAAAAGTGGTTTCCTCCACCAACACAAGTGCGAAAAGTGTTTTTTCAACACTAACACAAGTGCGAAAAGTTGTTTCCGACACCAACACAAGTGCGAAAAGTGGTTTTTCAACACTAACACAAGTGCGAAAAGTGGTTTTTCCACACTAATACAAGTGCAAAAGTGGTTTCCTGCACCAACACAAGTGCGAAAAGTGGTTTTTCAACACTAACACAAGTGCGAAAAGTGGTTTTTCCACACTAATACAAGTGCAAAAGTGGTTTCCTGCACCAACACAAGTGCGAAAAGTGGTTTTTCAACACTAACACAAGTGCGAAAAGTGCTTTTTCAACACTATCACAAGTGCAAAAAGTGTTTTTTCTACACTAATACAAGTGCAAAAGTGGTTTCCTGCACCAACACAAGTTTGAAAAGTGGTTTTTCAACACTAACACAAGTGTGAAAAGTGGTTTTTCAACACCAACACAAGTGCGAAAAGTGGTTTTTCCACACTAATACAAGTGCAAAAGTGGTTTCCTGCACCAACACAAGTGCGAAAAGTGGTTTTTCAACACCAACACAAGCGCGATATGTGGTTTTTCAACACTAACACAAGTGCGAAAAGTGGTTTTTCAACACTACCACAAGTGCAAAAAGTGTTTTTTCCACACTAATACAAGTGCAAAACTGGTTTCCTGCACCAACACAAGTGTGAAAAGTGGTTTTTCAACACTAACACAAGTGCGAAAAGTGGTTTTTCAACACTAACACAAGTGCGAAAAGTGGTTTTTCCACACTTATACAAGTGCAAAAGTGGTTTCCTGCACCAACACAAGTGCGAAAAGTGGTTTTTCAACACGAACACAAGTGCGAAAAGTGGTTTTTCGACACTATCACAAGTGCAAAAAGTGTTTTTTCCACACTAATACAAGTGCAAAAGTGGTTTCCTGCACCAACACAAGTGCGAAAAGTGGTTTTTCAACACTAACACAAGTGCGAAAAGTGGTTTTTCAACACTAACACAAGTGCGAAAAGTGTTTTTTCCATACTAATATAAGTGCAAAAGTGGTTTCCTGGACCAACACAAGTGCGAAAAGTGTTTTTTCAACACTAACACAAGTGCGAAAAGTGGTTTCTCCACACTAATACAAGTCCGAAAAGTGGTTTCCTACACCAACACAAGTGCGAAAAGTGGTTTTGCCACACTAATACAAGTGCGAAAAGTGGTTTCCTACACCAACACAAGTGCGAAAAGTGGGTTTTCAACACTAACACAAGTGCGAAAAGTGGTTTCCTCCACCAACACAAGTGCGAAAAGTGTTTTTTCAACACTAACACAAGTGCGAAAAGTGGTTTCCGACACCAACACAAGTGCGAAAAGTGGTTTTTCAACACTAACACAAGTGCGAAAAGTGGTTTTTCCACACTAATACAAGTGCAAAAGTGGTTTCCTGCACCAACACAAGTGCGAAAAGTGGTTTTGCCACACTAATACAAGTGCGAAAAGTGGTTTCCTACACCAACACAAGTGCAAAAAGTGGGTTTTCAACACTAACACAAGTGCGAAAAGTGGTTTCCTCCACCAACACAAGTGCGAAAAGTGTTTTTTCAACACTAATACAAGTCCGAAAAGTGGTTTCCTTCACCAACACAAGTGCGAAAAGTGGTTTTGCCACACTAATACAAGTGCGAAAAGTGGTTTCCTACACCAACACAAGTGCAAAAAGTGGGTTTTCAACACTAACACAAGTGCGAAAAGTGGTTTCCTCCACCAACACAAGTGCGAAAAGTGTTTTTTCAACACTAACACAAGTGCGAAAAGTGGTTTCCGACACCAACACAAGTGCGAAAAGTGGTTTTTCAACACTAACACAAGTGCGAAAAGTGGCTTTTCCACACTAATACAAGTGCAAAAGTGGTTTCCTGCACCAACACAAGTGCGAAAAGTGGTTTTTCAACACTAACACAAGTGCGAAAAGTTCTTTTTCAACACTATCACAAGTGCAAAAAGTGTTTTTTCTACACTAAAACAACTGCGAAAGTGGTTTCCTGCACCAACACAAGTGCGAAAAGTGGTTTTTCAACACTAACACAAGTGCGAAAAGTGGTTTTTCAACACTATCACAAGTGCGAAAAGTGGTTTTTCAACACTATCACAAGTGCAAAAAGTGTTTTTTCCACACTAATACAAGTTTGAAAAGTGGTTTTTCAACACTAACACAAGTGTGAAAAGTGGTTTTTCAACACCAACACAAGTGCGAAAAGTGGTTTTTCCACACTAATACAAGTGCAAAAGTGGTTTCCTGCACCAACACAAGTGCGAAAAGTGGTTTTTCAACACCAACACAAGCGCGATAAGTGGTTTTTCAACACTAACACAAGTGCGTAAAGTGGTTTTTCAACACTATCACAAGTGCAAAAAGTGTTTTTTCCACACTAATACAAGTGCAAAAGTGGTTTCCTGCACCAACACAAGTGTGAAAAGTGGTTTTTCAACACTAACACAAGTGCGAAAAGTGGTTTTTCAACACTAACACAAGTGCGAAAAGTGGTTTTTCCACACTTATACAAGTGCAAAAGTGGTTTCCTGCACCAACACAAGTGCGAAAAGTGGTTTTTCAACACGAACACAAGTGCGAAAAGTGGTTTTTCGACACTATCACAAGTGCAAAAAGTGTTTTTTCCACACTAATACAAGTGCAAAAGTGGTTTCCTGCACCAACACAAGTGCGAAAAGTGGTTTTTCAACACTAATACAAGTGCGAAAAGTGGTTTTTCAACACTAACACAAGTGCGAAAAGTGTTTTTTCCACACTAATATAAGTGCAAAAGTGGTTTCCTGGACCAACACAAGTGCGAAAAGTGGTTTTTCAACATTAACACAAGTGCGAAAAGTGGTTTCTCCACACTAATACAAGTCCGAAAAGTGGTTTCCTACACCAACACAAGTGCGAAAAGTGGTTTTGCCACACTAATACAAGTGCGAAAAGTGGTTTCCTACACCAACACAAGTGCGAAAAGTGGGTTTTCAACACTAACACAAGTGCGAAAAGTGGTTTCCTCCACCAACACAAGTGCGAAAAGTGTTTTTTCAACACTAACACAAGTGCGAAAAGTGGTTTCCGACACCAACACAAGTGCGAAAAGTGGTTTTTCAACACTAACACAAGTGCGAAAAGTGGTTTTTCCACACTAATACAAGTGCAAAAGTGGTTTCCTGCACCAACACAAGTGCGAAAAGTGGTTTTTCAACACTAACACAAGTGCGAAAAGTGGTTTTTCAACACTAACACAAGTGCGAAAAGTGTTTTTTCCACACTAATATAAGTGCAAAAAGTGTTTTTTCCACACTAATACAAGTGCAAAAGTGGTTTCCTGCACCAACACAAGTGTGAAAAGTGGTTTTTCAACACTAACACAAGTGCGAAAAGTGGCTTTTCAACACTAACACAAGTGCGAAAAGTGTTTTTTCCACACTAATATAAGTGCAAAAGTGGTTTCCTGGACCAACACAAGTGCGAAAAGTGGTTTTTCAACACTAACACAAGTGCGAAAAGTGGTTTCTCCACACTAATACAAGTCCGAAAAGTGGTTTCCTACACCAACACAAGTGCGAAAAGTGGTTTTGCCACACTAATACAAGTGCGAAAAGTGGTTTCCGACACCAACACAAGTGCGAAAAGTGGTTTTTCAACACTAACACAAGTGCGAAAAGTGGTTTTTCCACACTAATACAAGTGCAAAAGTGGTTTCCTGCACCAACACAAGTGCGAAAAGTGGTTTTTTCAACACTAACACAAGTGCGAAAAGTGCTTTTTCAACACTATCACAAGTGCAAAAAGTGTTTTTTCTACACTAATACAAGTGCAAAAGTGGTTTCCTGCACCAACACAAGTGCGAAAAGTGGTTTTTCAACACTATCACAAGTGCAAAAAGTGTTTTTTCCACACTAATACAAGTGCAAAAGTGGTTTCCTGCACTAACACAAGTGCGAAAAGTGGTTTTTCAACACTATCACAAGTGCAAAAAGTGTTTTTTCCACACTAATACAAGTGCAAAAGTGGTTTCCTGCACCAACACAAGTTTGAAAAGTGGTTTTTCAACACTAACACAAGTGTGAAAAGTGGTTTTTCAACACCAACACAAGTGCGAAAAGTGGTTTTTCCACACTAATACAAGTGCAAAAGTGGTTTCCTGCACCAACACAAGTGCGAAAAGTGGTTTTTCAACACGAACACAAGTGCGAAAAGTGGTTTTTCGACACTATCACAAGTGCAAAAAGTGTTTTTTCCACACTAATACAAGTGCAAAAGTGGTTTCCTGCATCAACACAAGTGCGAAAAGTGGTTTTTCAACACTAACACAAGTGCGAAAAGTGGTTTTTCAATACTAACACAAGTGCGAAAAGTGTTTTTTCCACACTAATATAAGTGCAAAAGTGGTTTCCTGGACCAACACAAGTGCGAAAAGTGGTTTTTCAACACTAACACAAGTGCGAAAAGTGGTTTCTCCACACTAATACAAGTCCGAAAAGTGGTTTCCTACACCAACACAAGTGCGAAAAGTGGTTTTGCCACACTAATACAAGTGCGAAAAGTGGTTTCCTACACCAACACAAGTGCAAAAAGTGGGTTTTCAACACTAACACAAGTGCGAAAAGTGGTTTCCTCCACCAACACAAGTGCGAAAAGTGTTTTTTCAACACTAACACAAGTGCGAAAAGTGGTTTCCGACACCAACACAAGTGCGAAAAGTGGTTTTTCAACACTAACACAAGTGCGAAAAGTGGTTTTTCCACACTAATACAAGTGCAAAAGTGGTTTCCTGCACCAACACAAGTGCGAAAAGTGGTTTTTCAACACTAACACAAGTGCGAAAAGTGGTTTTTCCACACTAATACAAGTGCAAAAGTGGTTTCCTGCACCAACACAAGTGCGAAAAGTGGTTTTTCAACACTAACACAAGTGCGAAAAGTGCTTTTTCAACACTATCACAAGTGCAAAAAGTGTTTTTTCTACACTAATACAAGTGCAAAAGTGGTTTCCTGCACCAACACAAGTTTGAAAAGTGGTTTTTCAACACTAACACAAGTGTGAAAAGTGGTTTTTCAACACCAACACAAGTGCGAAAAGTGGTTTTTCCACACTAATACAAGTGCAAAAGTGGTTTCCTGCACCAACACAAGTGCGAAAAGTGGTTTTTCAACACCAACACAAGCGCGATAAGTGGTTTTTCAACACTAACACAAGTGCGAAAAGTGGTTTTTCAACACTACCACAAGTGCAAAAAGTGTTTTTTCCACACTAATACAAGTGCAAAAGTGGTTTCCTGCACCAACACAAGTGTGAAAAGTGGTTTTTCAACACTAACACAAGTGCGAAAAGTGGTTTTTCAACACTAACACAAGTGCGAAAAGTGGTTTTTCCACACTAATACAAGTGCAAAAGTGGTTTCCTACACCAACACAAGTGCGAAAAGTGGTTTTGCCACACTAATACAAGTGCGAAAAGTGGTTTCCGACACCAACACAAGTGCGAAAAGTGGTTTTTCAACACTAACACAAGTGCGAAAAGTGGTTTTTCCACACTAATACAAGTGCAAAAGTGGTTTCCTGCACCAACACAAGTGCGAAAAGTGGTTTTTCAACACTAACACAAGTGCGAAAAGTGCTTTTTCAACACTATCACAAGTGCAAAAAGTGTTTTTTCTACACTAATACAAGTGCAAAAGTGGTTTCCTGCACCAACACAAGTGCGAAAAGTGGTTTTTCAACACTATCACAAGTGCAAAAAGTGTTTTTTCCACACTAATACAAGTGCAAAAGTGGTTTCCTGCACTAACACAAGTGCGAAAAGTGGTTTTTCAACACTATCACAAGTGCAAAAAGTGTTTTTTCCACACTAATACAAGTGCAAAAGTGGTTTCCTGCACCAACACAAGTTTGAAAAGTGGTTTTTCAACACTAACACAAGTGTGAAAAGTGGTTTCTCCACACTAATACAAGTCCGAAAAGTGGTTTCCTACACCAACACAAGTGCGGAAAAGTGGTTTTGCCCACACTAATACAAGTGCGAAAAGTGGTTTCCTACACCAACACAAGTGCAAAAAGTGGGTTTTCAACACTAACACAAGTGCGAAAAGTGGTTTCCTCTCACCAACACAAGTGCGAAAGTGTTTTTTCAACACTAATACAAGTCCGAAAAGTGGTTTCCTTCACCAACACAAGTGCGAAAGTGGTTTTGCCACACTAATACAAGTGCGAAAAGTGGTTTCCTACACCAACACAAGTGCAAAAAGTGGGTTTTCAACACTAACACAAGTGCGAAAAGTGGTTTCCCTCCACCAACACAAGTGCGAAAAGTGTTTTTTCAACACTAACACAAGTGCGAAAAAGTGGTTTCCCGACACCAACACAAGTGCGAAAAGTGGTTTTTCAACACTAACACAAGTGCGAAAAGTGGCTTTTCCACACTAATACAAGTGCAAAAGTGGTTTCCTGCACCAACACAAGTGCGAAAAGTGGTTTTTCAACACTAACACAAGTGCGAAAAGTTCTTTTTCAACACTATCACAAGTGCAAAAAGTGTTTTTTCTACACTAAAACAACTGCGAAAGTGGTTTCCCTGCACCAACACAAGTGCGAAAAGTGGTTTTTCAACACTAACACAAGTGCGAAAAGTGGTTTTTCAACACTATCACAAGTGCGAAAAGTGGTTTTTCAACACTATCACAAGTGCAAAAAGTGTTTTTTCCACACTAATACAAGTTTGAAAAGTGGTTTTTCAACACTAACACAAGTGTGAAAAGTGGTTTTTCAACACCAACACAAGTGCGAAAAGTGGTTTTTCCCACACTAATACAAGTGCAAAAGTGGTTTCCTGCACCAACACAAGTGCGAAAAGTGGTTTTTCAACACCAACACAAGCGCGATAAGTGGTTTTTCAACACTAACACAAGTGCGTAAAGTGGTTTTTCAACACTATCACAAGTGCAAAAAGTGTTTTTTCCACACTAATACAAGTGCAAAAGTGGTTTCCTGCACCAACACAAGTGTGAAAAGTGGTTTTTCAACACTAACACAAGTGCGAAAAGTGGTTTTTCAACACTAACACAAGTGCGAAAAGTGGTTTTTCCCACACTTATACAAGTGCAAAAGTGGTTTCCTGCACCAACACAAGTGCGAAAAGTGGTTTTTCAACACGAACACAAGTGCGAAAAGTGGTTTTTCGACACTATCACAAGTGCAAAAAGTGTTTTTTCCGACACTAATACAAGTGCAAAAAGTGGTTTCCTGCACCAACACAAGTGCGAAAAGTGGTTTTTCAACACTATTACAAGTGCGAAAAGTGGTTTTTCAACACTAACACAAGTGCGAAAAGTGTTTTTTCCACACTAATATAAGTGCAAAAGTGGTTTCCTGGACCAACACAAGTGCGAAAAGTGGTTTTTCAACACTAACACGCGAAAAGTGGTTTCTCCACACTAATACAAGTCCGAAAAGTGGTTTCCTACACCAACACAAGTGCGAAAAGTGGTTTTGCCACACTAATACAAGTGCGAAAAGTGGTTTCCTACACCAACACAAGTGCGAAAAGTGGGTTTTCAACACTAACACAAGTGCGAAAAGTGGTTTCCTCCACCAACACAAGTGCGAAAAGTGTTTTTTCAACACTAACACAAGTGCGAAAAGTGGTTTCCGACACCAACACAAGTGCGAAAAGTGGTTTTTCAACACTAACACAAGTGCGAAAAGTGGTTTTTCCACACTAATACAAGTGCAAAAGTGGTTTCCTGCACCAACACAAGTGCGAAAAGTGGTTTTTCAACACTAACACAAGTGCGAAAAGTGGTTTTTCAACACTAACACAAGTGCGAAAAGTGTTTTTTCCACACTAATATAAGTGCAAAAAGTGTTTTTTCCACACTAATACAAGTGCAAAAGTGGTTTCCTGCACCAACACAAGTGTGAAAAGTGGTTTTTCAACACTAACACAAGTGCGAAAAGTGGCTTTTCAACACTAACACAAGTGCGAAAAGTGTTTTTTCCACACTAATATAAGTGCAAAAGTGGTTTCCTGGACCAACACAAGTGCGAAAAGTGGTTTTTCAACACTAACACAAGTGCGAAAAGTGGTTTCTCCACACTAATACAAGTCCGAAAAGTGGTTTCCTACACCAACACAAGTGCGAAAAGTGGTTTTGCCACACTAATACAAGTGCGAAAAGTGGTTTCCGACACCAACACAAGTGCGAAAAGTGGTTTTTCAACACTAACACAAGTGCGAAAAGTGGTTTTTCCACACTAATACAAGTGCAAAAGTGGTTTCCTGCACCAACACAAGTGCGAAAAGTGGTTTTTCAACACTAACACAAGTGCGAAAAGTGCTTTTTCAACACTATCACAAGTGCAAAAAGTGTTTTTTCTACACTAATACAAGTGCAAAAGTGGTTTCCTGCACCAACACAAGTGCGAAAAGTGGTTTTTCAACACTATCACAAGTGCAAAAAGTGTTTTTTCCACACTAATACAAGTGCAAAAGTGGTTTCCTGCACTAACACAAGTGCGAAAAGTGGTTTTTCAACACTATCACAAGTGCAAAAAGTGTTTTTTCCACACTAATACAAGTGCAAAAGTGGTTTCCTGCACCAACACAAGTTTGAAAAGTGTTTTTTCAACACTAACACAAGTGTGAAAAGTGGTTTTTCAACACCAACACAAGTGCGAAAAGTGGTTTTTCCACACTAATACAAGTGCAAAAGTGGTTTCCTGCACCAACACAAGTGCGAAAAGTGGTTTTTCAACACGAACACAAGTGCGAAAAGTGGTTTTTCGACACTATCACAAGTGCAAAAAGTGTTTTTTCCACACTAATACAAGTGCAAAAGTGGTTTCCTGCATCAACACAAGTGCGAAAAGTGGTTTTTCAACACTAACACAAGTGCGAAAAGTGGTTTTTCAATACTAACACAAGTGCGAAAAGTGTTTTTTCCACACTAATATAAGTGCAAAAGTGGTTTCCTGGACCAACACAAGTGCGAAAAGTGGTTTTTCAACACTAACACAAGTGCGAAAAGTGGTTTCTCCACACTAATACAAGTCCGAAAAGTGGTTTCCTACACCAACACAAGTGCGAAAAGTGGTTTTGCCACACTAATACAAGTGCGAAAAGTGGTTTCCTACACCAACACAAGTGCAAAAAGTGGGTTTTCAACACTAACACAAGTGCGAAAAGTGGTTTCCTCCACCAACACAAGTGCGAAAAGTGTTTTTTCAACACTAACACAAGTGCGAAAAGTGGTTTCCGACACCAACACAAGTGCGAAAAGTGGTTTTTCAACACTAACACAAGTGCGAAAAGTGGTTTTTCCACACTAATACAAGTGCAAAAGTGGTTTCCTGCACCAACACAAGTGCGAAAAGTGGTTTTTCAACACTAACACAAGTGCGAAAAGTGGTTTTTCCACACTAATACAAGTGCAAAAGTGGTTTCCTGCACCAACACAAGTGCGAAAAGTGGTTTTTCAACACTAACACAAGTGCGAAAAGTGCTTTTTCAACACTATCACAAGTGCAAAAAGTGTTTTTTCTACACTAATACAAGTGCAAAAGTGGTTTCCTGCACCAACACAAGTTTGAAAAGTGGTTTTTCAACACTAACACAAGTGTGAAAAGTGGTTTTTCAACACCAACACAAGTGCGAAAAGTGGTTTTTCCACACTAATACAAGTGCAAAAGTGGTTTCCTGCACCAACACAAGTGCGAAAAGTGGTTTTTCAACACCAACACAAGCGCGATAAGTGGTTTTTCAACACTAACACAAGTGCGAAAAGTGGTTTTTCAACACTACCACAAGTGCAAAAAGTGTTTTTTCCACACTAATACAAGTGCAAAAGTGGTTTCCTGCACCAACACAAGTGTGAAAAGTGGTTTTTCAACACTAACACAAGTGCGAAAAGTGGTTTTTCAACACTAACACAAGTGCGAAAAGTGGTTTTTCCACACTAATACAAGTGCAAAAGTGGTTTCCTACACCAACACAAGTGCGAAAAGTGGTTTTGCCACACTAATACAAGTGCGAAAAGTGGTTTCCGACACCAACACAAGTGCGAAAAGTGGTTTTTCAACACTAACACAAGTGCGAAAAGTGGTTTTTCCACACTAATACAAGTGCAAAAGTGGTTTCCTGCACCAACACAAGTGCGAAAAGTGGTTTTTCAACACTAACACAAGTGCGAAAAGTGCTTTTTCAACACTATCACAAGTGCAAAAAGTGTTTTTTCTACACTAATACAAGTGCAAAAGTGGTTTCCTGCACCAACACAAGTGCGAAAAGTGGTTTTTCAACACTATCACAAGTGCAAAAAGTGTTTTTTCCACACTAATACAAGTGCAAAAGTGGTTTCCTGCACTAACACAAGTGCGAAAAGTGGTTTTTCAACACTATCACAAGTGCAAAAAGTGTTTTTTCCACACTAATACAAGTGCAAAAGTGGTTTCCTGCACCAACACAAGTTTGAAAAGTGGTTTTTCAACACTAACACAAGTGTGAAAAGTGGTTTCTCCACACTAATACAAGTCCGAAAAGTGGTTTCCTACACCAACACAAGTGCGAAAAGTGGTTTTGCCACACTAATACAAGTGCGAAAAGTGGTTTCCTACACCAACACAAGTGCAAAAAGTGGGTTTTCAACACTAACACAAGTGTGAAAAGTGGTTTCCTCCACCAACACAAGTGCGAAAAGTGTTTTTTCAACACTAACACAAGTGCGAAAAGTTGTTTCCGACACCAACACAAGTGCGAAAAGTGGTTTTTCAACACTAACACAAGTGCGAAAAGTGGTTTTTCCACACTAATACAAGTGCAAAAGTGGTTTCCTGCACCAACACAAGTGCGAAAAGTGGTTTTTCAACACTAACACAAGTGCGAAAAGTGGTTTTTCCACACTAATACAAGTGCAAAAGTGGTTTCCTGCACCAACACAAGTGCGAAAAGTGGTTTTTCAACACTAACACAAGTGCGAAAAGTGCTTTTTCAACACTATCACAAGTGCAAAAAGTGTTTTTTCTACACTAATACAAGTGCAAAAGTGGTTTCCTGCACCAACACAAGTTTGAAAAGTGGTTTTTCAACACTAACACAAGTGTGAAAAGTGGTTTTTCAACACCAACACAAGTGCGAAAAGTGGTTTTTCCACACTAATACAAGTGCAAAAGTGGTTTCCTGCACCAACACAAGTGCGAAAAGTGGTTTTTCAACACCAACACAAGCGCGATATGTGGTTTTTCAACACTAACACAAGTGCGAAAAGTGGTTTTTCAACACTACCACAAGTGCAAAAAGTGTTTTTTCCACACTAATACAAGTGCAAAACTGGTTTCCTGCACCAACACAAGTGTGAAAAGTGGTTTTTCAACACTAACACAAGTGCGAAAAGTGGTTTTTCAACACTAACACAAGTGCGAAAAGTGGTTTTTCCACACTTATACAAGTGCAAAAGTGGTTTCCTGCACCAACACAAGTGCGAAAAGTGGTTTTTCAACACGAACACAAGTGCGAAAAGTGGTTTTTCGACACTATCACAAGTGCAAAAAGTGTTTTTTCCACACTAATACAAGTGCAAAAGTGGTTTCCTGCACCAACACAAGTGCGAAAAGTGGTTTTTCAACACTAACACAAGTGCGAAAAGTGGTTTTTCAACACTAACACAAGTGCGAAAAGTGTTTTTTCCATACTAATATAAGTGCAAAAGTGGTTTCCTGGACCAACACAAGTGCGAAAAGTGTTTTTTCAACACTAACACAAGTGCGAAAAGTGGTTTCTCCACACTAATACAAGTCCGAAAAGTGGTTTCCTACACCAACACAAGTGCGAAAAGTGGTTTTGCCACACTAATACAAGTGCGAAAAGTGGTTTCCTACACCAACACAAGTGCGAAAAGTGGGTTTTCAACACTAACACAAGTGCGAAAAGTGGTTTCCTCCACCAACACAAGTGCGAAAAGTGTTTTTTCAACACTAACACAAGTGCGAAAAGTGGTTTCCGACACCAACACAAGTGCGAAAAGTGGTTTTTCAACACTAACACAAGTGCGAAAAGTGGTTTTTCCACACTAATACAAGTGCAAAAGTGGTTTCCTGCACCAACACAAGTGCGAAAAGTGGTTTTTCAACACTAACACAAGTGCGAAAAGTGGTTTTTCAACACTAACACACGTGCGAAAAGTGTATTTTCCACACTAATATAAGTGCAAAAAGTGTTTTTTCCACACTAATACAAGTGCAAAAGTGGTTTCCTGCACCAACACAAGTGTGAAAAGTGGTTTTTCAACACTAACACAAGTGCGAAAAGTGGCTTTTCAACACTAACACAAGTGCGAAAAGTGTTTTTTCCACACTAATATAAGTGCAAAAGTGGTTTCCTGGACCAACACAAGTGCGAAAAGTGGTTTTTCAACACTAACACAAGTGCGAAAAGTGGTTTTTCAACACTATCACAAGTCCGAAAAGGGGTTTCCTACACCAACACAAGTGCGAAAAGTGGTTTTGCCACACTAATACAAGTGCGAAAAGTGGTTTCCGACACCAACACAAGTGCGAAAAGTGGTTTTTCAACACTAACACAAGTGCGAAAAGTGGTTTTTCCACACTAATACAAGTGCAAAAGTGGTTTCCTGCACCAACACAAGTGCGAAAAGTGGTTTTTCAACACTAACACAAGTGCGAAAAGTGCTTTTTCAACACTATCACAAGTGCAAAAAGTGTTTTTTCTACACTAATACAAGTGCAAAAGTGGTTTCCTGCACCAACACAAGTGCGAAAAGTGGTTTTTCAACACTATCACAAGTGCAAAAAGTGTTTTTTCCACACTAATACAAGTGAAAAAGTGGTTTCCTGCACTAACACAAGTGCGAAAAGTGGTTTTTCAACACTATCACAAGTGCAAAAAGTGTTTTTTCCACACTAATACAAGTGCAAAAGTGGTTTCCTGCACCAACACAAGTTTGAAAAGTGGTTTTTCAACACTAACACAAGTGTGAAAAGTGGTTTTTCAACACCAACACAAGTGCGAAAAGTGGTTTTTCCACACTAATACAAGTGCAAAAGTGGTTTCCTGCACCAACACAAGTGCGAAAAGTGGTTTTGCCACACTAATACAAGTGCCAAAAGTGGTTTCCTACACCAACACAAGTGCAAAAAGTGGGTTTTCAACACTAACACAAGTGCGAAAAGTGGTTTCCTCCACCAACACAAGTGCGAAAAGTGTTTTTTCAACAC
Organism: Myxine glutinosa; assembly: GCF_964187855.1. Classification (NCBI taxonomy): domain Eukaryota; kingdom Metazoa; phylum Chordata; class Myxini; order Myxiniformes; family Myxinidae; genus Myxine; species Myxine glutinosa. The sequence goes on along the minus strand of NW_027617610.1, from coordinate 89,392 downwards.
TAACACAAGTGCGAAAAGTGGTTTCCGACACCAACACAAGTGCGAAAAGTGGTTTTTCAACACTAACACAAGTGCGAAAAGTGGTTTTTCCACACTAATACAAGTGCAAAAGTGGTTTCCTGCACCAACACAAGTGCGAAAAGTGGTTTTTCAACACTAACACAAGTGCGAAAAGTGCTTTTTCAACACTATCACAAGTGCAAAAAGTGTTTTTTCTACACTAATACAAGTGCAAAAGTGGTTTCCTGCACCAACACAAGTGCGAAAAGTGGTTTTTCAACACTAACACAAGTGCGAAAAGTGGTTTTTCCACACTAATACAAGTGCAAAAGTGGTTTCCTGCACCAACACAAGTGCGAAAAGTGGTTTTTCAACACTAACACAAGTGCGAAAAGTGCTTTTTCAACACTATCACAAGTGCAAAAAGTGTTTTTTCTACAATAATACAAGTGCAAAAGTGGTTTCCTGCACCAACACAAGTTTGAAAAGTGGTTTTTCAACACTAACACAAGTGTGAAAAGTGGTTTTTCAACACCAACACAAGTGCGAAAAGTGGTTTTTCCACACTAATACAAGTGCAAAAGTGGTTTCCTGCACCAACACAAGTGCGAAAAGTGGTTTTTCAACACCAACACAAGCGCGATAAGTGGTTTTTCAACACTAACACAAGTGCGAAAAGTGGTTTTTCAACACTACCACAAGTGCAAAAAGTGTTTTTTCCACACTAATACAAGTGCAAAAGTGGTTTCCTGCACCAACACAAGTGTGAAAAGTGGTTTTTCAACACTAACACAAGTGCGAAAAGTGGTTTTTCAACACTAACACAAGTGCGAAAAGTGGTTTTTCCACACTAATACAAGTGCAAAAGTGGTTTCCTACACCAACACAAGTGCGAAAAGTGGTTTTGCCACACTAATACAAGTGCGAAAAGTGGTTTCCGACACCAACACAAGTGCGAAAAGTGGTTTTTCAACACTAACACAAGTGCGAAAAGTGGTTTTTCCACACTGATACAAGTGCAAAAGTGGTTTCCTGCACCAACACAAGTGCGAAAAGTGGTTTTTCAACACTAACACAAGTGCGAAAAGTGCTTTTTCAACACTATCACAAGTGCAAAAAGTGTTTTTTCTACACTAATACAAGTGCAAAAGTGGTTTCCTGCACCAACACAAGTGCGAAAAGTGGTTTTTCAACACTATCACAAGTGCAAAAAGTGTTTTTTCCACACTAATACAAGTGCAAAAGTGGTTTCCTGCACTAACACAAGTGCGAAAAGTGGTTTTTCAACACTATCACAAGTGCAAAAAGTGTTTTTTCCACACTAATACAAGTGCAAAAGTGGTTTCCTGCACCAACACAAGTTTGAAAAGTGGTTTTTCAACACTAACACAAGTGTGAAAAGTGGTTTTTCAACACCAACACAAGTGCGAAAAGTGGTTTTTCCACACTAATACAAGTGCAAAAGTGGTTTCCTGCACCAACACAAGTGCGAAAAGTGGTTTTTCAACATGAACACAAGTGCGAAAAGTGGTTTTTCGACACTATCACAAGTGCAAAAAGTGTTTTTTCCACACTAATACAAGTGCAAAAGTGGTTTCCTGCATCAACACAAGTGCGAAAAGTGGTTTTTCAACACTAACACAAGTGCGAAAAGTGGTTTTTCAACACTAACACAAGTGCGAAAAGTGTTTTTTCCACACTAATATAAGTGCAAAAGTGGTTTCCTGGACCAACACAAGTGCGAAAAGTGGTTTTTCAACACTAACACAAGTGCGAAAAGTGGTTTCTCCACACTAATACAAGTCCGAAAAGTGGTTTCCTACACCAACACAAGTGCGAAAAGTGGTTTTGCCACACTAATACAAGTGCGAAAAGTGGTTTCCTACACCAACACAAGTGCAAAAAGTGGGTTTTCAACACTAACACAAGTGTGAAAAGTGGTTTCCTCCACCAACACAAGTGCGAAAAGTGTTTTTTCAACATTAACACAAGTGCGAAAAGTGGTTTCCGACACCAACACAAGTGCGAAAAGTGGTTTTTCAACACTAACACAAGTGCGAAAAGTGGTTTTTCCACACTAATACAAGTGCAAAAGTGGTTTCCTGCACCAACACAAGTGCGAAAAGTGGTTTTTCAACACTAACACAAGTGCGAAAAGTGGTTTTTCCACACTAATACAAGTGCAAAAGTGGTTTCCTGCACCAACACAAGTGCGAAAAGTGGTTTTTCAACACTAACACAAGTGCGAAAAGTGCTTTTTCAACACTATCACAAGTGCAAAAAGTGTTTTTTCTACACTAATACAAGTGCAAAAGTGGTTTCCTGCACCAACACAAGTTTGAAAAGTGGTTTTTCAACACTAACACAAGTGCGAAAAGTGGTTTTTCAACACTAACACAAGTGCGAAAAGTGGTTTTTCCACAATTATACAAGTGCAAAAGTGGTTTCCTGCACCAACACAAGTGCGAAAAGTGGTTTTTCAACACGAACACAAGTGCGAAAAGTGGTTTTTCGACACTATCACAAGTGCAAAAAGTGTTTTTTCCACACTAATACAAGTGCAAAAGTGGTTTCCTGCACCAACACAAGTGCGAAAAGTGGTTTTTCAACACTAACACAAGTGCGAAAAGTGGTTTTTCAACACTAACACAAGTGCGAAAAGTGTTTTTTCCACACTAATATAAGTGCAAAAGTGGTTTCCTGGACCAACACAAGTGCGAAAAGTGTTTTTTCAACACTAACACAAGTGCGAAAAGTGGTTTCTCCACACTAATACAAGTCCGAAAAGTGGTTTCCTACACCAACACAAGTGCGAAAAGTGGTTTTGCCACACTAATACAAGTGCGAAAAGTGGTTTCCTACACCAACACAAGTGCGAAAAGTGGGTTTTCAACACTAACACAAGTGCGAAAAGTGGTTTCCTCCACCAACACAAGTGCGAAAAGTGTTTTTTCAACACTAACACAAGTGCGAAAAGTGGTTTCCGACACCAACACAAGTGCGAAAAGTGGTTTTTCAACACTAACACAAGTGCGAAAAGTGGTTTTTCCACACTAATACAAGTGCAAAAGTGGTTTCCTGCACCAACACAAGTGCGAAAAGTGGTTTTTCAACACTAACACAAGTGCGAAAAGTGGTTTTTCAACACTAACACAAGTGCGAAAAGTGTTTTTTCCACACTAATATAAGTGCAAAAAGTGTTTTTTCCACACTAATACAAGTGCAAAAGTGGTTTCCTGCACCAACACAAGTGTGAAAAGTGGTTTTTCAACACTAACACAAGTGCGAAAAGTGGCTTTTCAACACTAACACAAGTGCGAAAAGTGTTTTTTCCACACTAATATAAGTGCAAAAGTGGTTTCCTGGACCAACACAAGTGCGAAAAGTGGTTTTTCAACACTAACACAAGTGCGAAAAGTGGTTTTTCAACACTATCACAAGTCCGAAAAGGGGTTTCCTACACCAACACAAGTGCGAAAAGTGGTTTTGCCACACTAATACAAGTGCGAAAAGTGGTTTCCGACACCAACACAAGTGCGAAAAGTGGTTTTTCAACACTAACACAAGTGCGAAAAGTGGTTTTTCCACACTAATACAAGTGCAAAAGTGGTTTCCTGCACCAACACAAGTGCGAAAAGTGGTTTTTCAACACTAACACAAGTGCGAAAAGTGCTTTTTCAACACTATCACAAGTGCAAAAAGTGTTTTTTCTACACTAATACAAGTGCAAAAGTGGTTTCCTGCACCAACACAAGTGCGAAAAGTGGTTTTTCAACACTATCACAAGTGCAAAAAGTGTTTTTTCCACACTAATACAAGTGCAAAAGTGGTTTCCTGCACTAACACAAGTGCGAAAAGTGGTTTTTCAACACTATCACAAGTGCAAAAAGTGTTTTTTCCACACTAATACAAGTGCAAAAGTGGTTTCCTGCACCAACACAAGTTTGAAAAGTGGTTTTTCAAAACTAACACAAGTGTGAAAAGTGGTTTTTCAACACCAACACAAGTGCGAAAAGTGGTTTTTCCACACTAATACAAGTGCAAAAGTGGTTTCCTGCACCAACACAAGTGCGAAAAGTGGTTTTGCCACACTAATACAAGTGCCAAAAGTGGTTTCCTACACCAACACAAGTGCAAAAAGTGGGTTTTCAACACTAACACAAGTGCGAAAAGTGGTGTCCTCCACCAACACAAGTGCGAAAAGTGTTTTTTCAACACTAACACAAGTGCGAAAAGTGGTTTCCGACACCAACACAAGTGCGAAAAGTGGTTTTTCAACACTAACACAAGTGCGAAAAGTGGTTTTTCCACACTAATACCAGTGCAAAAGTGGTTTCCTGCACCAACACAAGTGCGAAAAGTGGTTTTTCAACACTAACACAAGTGCGAAAAGTGCTTTTTCAACACTATCACAAGTGCAAAAAGTGTTTTTTCTACACTAATACAAGTGCAAAAGTGGTTTCCTGCACCAACACAAGTGCGAAAAGTGGTTTTTCAACACTAACACAAGTGCGAAAAGTGGTTTTTCAACACTATCACAAGTGCAAAAAGTGTTTTTTCCACACTAATACAAGTGCAAAAGTGGTTTCCTGCACCAACACAAGTTTGAAAAGTGGTTTTTCAACACTAACACAAGTGTGAAAAGTGGTTTTTCAACACCAACACAAGTGCGAAAAGTGGTTTTTCCACACTAATACAAGTGCAAAAGTGGTTTCCTGCACCAACACAAGTGCGAAAAGTGGTTTTTCAACACCAACACAAGCGCGATAAGTGGTTTTTCAACACTAACACAAGTGCGAAAAGTGGTTTTTCAACACTATCACAAGTGCAAAAAGTGTTTTTTCCACACTAATACAAGTGCAAAAGTGGTTTCCTGCACCAACACAAGTGTGAAAAGTGGTTTTTCAACACTAACACAAGTGCGAAAAGTGGTTTTTCAACACTAACACAAGTGCGAAAAGTGGTTTTTCAGCACTAACACAAGTGCGAAAAGTGGTTTTCCCACACTAATACAAGTGCGAAAAGTGGTTTCCTTCACCAACACAAGTGCGAAAAGTGGTTTCCTACACCAACACAAGTGCGAAAAGTGGGATTTTCAACACTAACACAAGTGCGAAAAGTGGCTTTTCCAAACTAATACAAGTGCGAAAAGTGGTTTCCTACACCAACACAAGTGCGAAAAGTGGTTTTTCCGCACTAATACAAGTCCGAAAAGTGGTTTCCTACACCAACACAAGTACGAAAAGTGGTTTTGCCACACTAATACAAGTGCAAAAAGTGGTTTCCTACACCAACACAAGTGCGAAAAGTGGGTTTTCAACACTAACACAAGTGCGAAAAGTGGTTTCCTCCACCAACACATGTGCGAAAAGTGTTTTTTCAACACTAACACAAGTGCGAAAAGTGGTTTCCGACACCAACACAAGTGTGAAAAGTGGTTTTTCAACACTAACACAAGTGCGAAAAGTGGTTTTTCCACACTAATACAAGTGCAAAAGTGGTTTCCTGCACCAACACAAGTGCGAAAAGTGGTTTTTCAACACTAACACAAGTGCGAAAAGTGGTTTTTCAACACTATCACAAGTGCAAAAAGTGTTTTTTCTACACCAATACAAGTGCAAAAGTGGTTTCCTGCACCAACACAAGTGCGAAAAGTGGTTTTTCAACACTAACACAAGTGCGAAAAGTGGTTTTTCAACACTATCACAAGTGCAAAAAGTGTTTTTCCACACTAATACAAGTGCAAAAGTGGTTTCCTGCACCAACACAAGTTTGAAAAGTGGTTTTTCAACACTAACACAAGTGCGAAAAGTGGCTTTTCCAAACTAATACAAGTGCGAAAAGTGGTTTCCTACACCAACACAAGTGCGAAAAGTGGTTTTTCCGCACTAATACAAGTCCGAAAAGTGGTTTTTCAACACTAACACAAGTGCGAAAAGTGGTTTTTCAACACTTTCACAAGTGCAAAAAGTGTTTTTTCCACACTAATACAAGTGCAAAAGTGGTTTCCTGCACCAACACAAGTGTGAAAAGTGGTTTTTCAACACTAACACAAGTGCGAAAAGTGGTTTTTCAACACTAACACAAGTGCGAAAAGTGGTTTTTCCACACTAATACAAGTGCAAAAGTGGTTTCCTACACCAACACAAGTGCGAAAAGTGGTTTTGCCACACTAATACAAGTGCGAAAAGTGGTTTCCGACACCAACACAAGTGCGAAAAGTGGTTTTTCAACACTAACACAAGTGCGAAAAGTGGTTTTTCCACACTAATACAAGTGCAAAAGTGGTTTCCTGCACCAACACAAGTGCGAAAAGTGGTTTTTCAACACTAACACAAGTGCGAAAAGTGCTTTTTCAACACTATCACAAGTGCAAAAAGTGTTTTTTCTACACTAATACAAGTGCAAAAGTGGTTTCCTGCACCAACACAAGTGCGAAAAGTGGTTTTTCAACACTATCACAAGTGCAAAAAGTGTTTTTTCCACACTAATACAAGTGCAAAAGTGGTTTCCTGCACTAACACAAGTGCGAAAAGTGGTTTTTCAACACTATCACAAGTGCAAAAAGTGTTTTTTCCACACTAATACAAGTGCAAAAGTGGTTTCCTGCACCAACACAAGTTTGAAAAGTGGTTTTTCAACACTAACACAAGTGTGAAAAGTGGTTTTTCAACACCAACACAAGTGCGAAAAGTGGTTTTTCCACACTAATACAAGTGCAAAAGTGGTTTCCTGCACCAACACAAGTGCGAAAAGTGGTTTTTCAACATGAACACAAGTGCGAAAAGTGGTTTTTCGACACTATCACAAGTGCAAAAAGTGTTTTTTCCACACTAATACAAGTGCAAAAGTGGTTTCCTGCATCAACACAAGTGCGAAAAGTGGTTTTTCAACACTAACACAAGTGCGAAAAGTGGTTTTTCAACACTAACACAAGTGCGAAAAGTGTTTTTTCCACACTAATATAAGTGCAAAAGTGGTTTCCTGGACCAACACAAGTGCGAAAAGTGGTTTTTCAACACTAACACAAGTGCGAAAAGTGGTTTCTCCACACTAATACAAGTCCGAAAAGTGGTTTCCTACACCAACACAAGTGCGAAAAGTGGTTTTGCCACACTAATACAAGTGCGAAAAGTGGTTTCCTACACCAACACAAGTGCAAAAAGTGGGTTTTCAACACTAACACAAGTGTGAAAAGTGGTTTCCTCCACCAACACAAGTGCGAAAAGTGTTTTTTCAACATTAACACAAGTGCGAAAAGTGGTTTCCGACACCAACACAAGTGCGAAAAGTGGTTTTCAACACTAACACAAGTGCGAAAAGTGGTTTTTCCACACTAATACAAGTGCAAAAGTGGTTTCCTGCACCAACACAAGTGCGAAAAGTGGTTTTTCAACACTAACACAAGTGCGAAAAGTGGTTTTTCCACACTAATACAAGTGCAAAAGTGGTTTCCTGCACCAACACAAGTGCGAAAAGTGGTTTTTCAACACTAACACAAGTGCGAAAAGTGCTTTTTCAACACTATCACAAGTGCAAAAAGTGTTTTTTCTACACTAATACAAGTGCAAAAGTGGTTTCCTGCACCAACACAAGTTTGAAAAGTGGTTTTTCAACACTAACACAAGTGTGAAAAGTGGTTTTTCAACACCAACACAAGTGCGAAAAGTGGTTTTTCCACACTAATACAAGTGCAAAAGTGGTTTCCTGCACCAACACAAGTGCGAAAAGTGGTTTTTCAACACCAACACAAGCGCGATATGTGGTTTTTCAACACTAACACAAGTGCGAAAAGTGGTTTTTCAACACTACCACAAGTGCAAAAAGTGTTTTTTCCACACTAATACAAGTGCAAAACTGGTTTCCTGCACCAACACAAGTGTGAAAAGTGGTTTTTCAACACTAACACAAGTGCGAAAAGTGGTTTTTCAACACTAACACAAGTGCGAAAAGTGGTTTTTCCACACTTATACAAGTGCAAAAGTGGTTTCCTGCACCAACACAAGTGCGAAAAGTGGTTTTTCAACACGAACACAAGTGCGAAAAGTGGTTTTTCGACACTATCACAAGTGCAAAAAGTGTTTTTTCCACACTAATACAAGTGCAAAAGTGGTTTCCTGCACCAACACAAGTGCGAAAAGTGGTTTTTCAACACTAACACAAGTGCGAAAAGTGGTTTTTCAACACTAACACAAGTGCGAAAAGTGTTTTTTCCACACTAATATAAGTGCAAAAGTGGTTTCCTGGACCAACACAAGTGCGAAAAGTGTTTTTTCAACACTAACACAAGTGCGAAAAGTGGTTTCTCCACACTAATACAAGTCCGAAAAGTGGTTTCCTACACCAACACAAGTGCGAAAAGTGGTTTTGCCACACTAATACAAGTGCGAAAAGTGGTTTCCTACACCAACACAAGTGCGAAAAGTGGGTTTTCAACACTAACACAAGTGCGAAAAGTGGTTTCCTCCACCAACACAAGTGCGAAAAGTGTTTTTTCAACACTAACACAAGTGCGAAAAGTGGTTTCCGACACCAACACAAGTGCGAAAAGTGGTTTTTCAACACTAACACAAGTGCGAAAAGTGGTTTTTCCACACTAATACAAGTGCAAAAGTGGTTTCCTGCACCAACACAAGTGCGAAAAGTGGTTTTTCAACACTAACACAAGTGCGAAAAGTGCTTTTTCAACACTATCACAAGTGCAAAAAGTGTTTTTTCTACACTAATACAAGTGCAAAAGTGGTTTCCTGCACCAACACAAGTGCGAAAAGTGGTTTTTCAACACTATCACAAGTGCAAAAAGTGTTTTTTCCACACTAATACAAGTGCAAAAGTGGTTTCCTGCACTAACACAAGTGCGAAAAGTGGTTTTTCAACACTATCACAAGTGCAAAAAGTGTTTTTTCCACACTAATACAAGTGCAAAAGTGGTTTCCTGCACCAACACAAGTTTGAAAAGTGGTTTTTCAACACTAACACAAGTGTGAAAAGTGGTTTTTCAACACCAACACAAGTGCGAAAAGTGGTTTTTCCACACTAATACAAGTGCAAAAGTGGTTTCCTGCACCAACACAAGTGCGAAAAGTGGTTTTTCAACATGAACACAAGTGCGAAAAGTGGTTTTTCGACACTATCACAAGTGCAAAAAGTGTTTTTTCCACACTAATACAAGTGCAAAAGTGGTTTCCTGCATCAACACAAGTGCGAAAAGTGGTTTTTCAACACTAACACAAGTGCGAAAAGTGGTTTTTCAACACTAACACAAGTGCGAAAAGTGTTTTTTCCACACTAATATAAGTGCAAAAGTGGTTTCCTGGACCAACACAAGTGCGAAAAGTGGTTTTTCAACACTAACACAAGTGCGAAAAGTGGTTTCTCCACACTAATACAAGTCCGAAAAGTGGTTTCCTACACCAACACAAGTGCGAAAAGTGGTTTTGCCACACTAATACAAGTGCGAAAAGTGGTTTCCTACACCAACACAAGTGCAAAAAGTGGGTTTTCAACACTAACACAAGTGTGAAAAGTGGTTTCCTCCACCAACACAAGTGCGAAAAGTGTTTTTTCAACATTAACACAAGTGCGAAAAGTGGTTTCCGACACCAACACAAGTGCGAAAAGTGGTTTTCAACACTAACACAAGTGCGAAAAGTGGTTTTTCCACACTAATACAAGTGCAAAAGTGGTTTCCTGCACCAACACAAGTGCGAAAAGTGGTTTTTCAACACTAACACAAGTGCGAAAAGTGGTTTTTCCACACTAATACAAGTGCAAAAGTGGTTTCCTGCACCAACACAAGTGCGAAAAGTGGTTTTTCAACACTAACACAAGTGCGAAAAGTGCTTTTTCAACACTATCACAAGTGCAAAAAGTGTTTTTTCTACACTAATACAAGTGCAAAAGTGGTTTCCTGCACCAACACAAGTTTGAAAAGTGGTTTTTCAACACTAACACAAGTGTGAAAAGTGGTTTTTCAACACCAACACAAGTGCGAAAAGTGGTTTTTCCACACTAATACAAGTGCAAAAGTGGTTTCCTGCACCAACACAAGTGCGAAAAGTGGTTTTTCAACACCAACACAAGCGCGATATGTGGTTTTTCAACACTAACACAAGTGCGAAAAGTGGTTTTTCAACACTACCACAAGTGCAAAAAGTGTTTTTTCCACACTAATACAAGTGCAAAACTGGTTTCCTGCACCAACACAAGTGTGAAAAGTGGTTTTTCAACACTAACACAAGTGCGAAAAGTGGTTTTTCAACACTAACACAAGTGCGAAAAGTGGTTTTTCCACACTTATACAAGTGCAAAAGTGGTTTCCTGCACCAACACAAGTGCGAAAAGTGGTTTTTCAACACGAACACAAGTGCGAAAAGTGGTTTTTCGACACTATCACAAGTGCAAAAAGTGTTTTTTCCACACTAATACAAGTGCAAAAGTGGTTTCCTGCACCAACACAAGTGCGAAAAGTGGTTTTTCAACACTAACACAAGTGCGAAAAGTGGTTTTTCAACACTAACACAAGTGCGAAAAGTGTTTTTTCCACACTAATATAAGTGCAAAAGTGGTTTCCTGGACCAACACAAGTGCGAAAAGTGTTTTTTCAACACTAACACAAGTGCGAAAAGTGGTTTCTCCACACTAATACAAGTCCGAAAAGTGGTTTCCTACACCAACACAAGTGCGAAAAGTGGTTTTGCCACACTAATACAAGTGCGAAAAGTGGTTTCCTACACCAACACAAGTGCGAAAAGTGGGTTTTCAACACTAACACAAGTGCGAAAAGTGGTTTCCTCCACCAACACAAGTGCGAAAAGTGTTTTTTCAACACTAACACAAGTGCGAAAAGTGGTTTCCGACACCAACACAAGTGCGAAAAGTGGTTTTTCAACACTAACACAAGTGCGAAAAGTGGTTTTTCCACACTAATACAAGTGCAAAAGTGGTTTCCTGCACCAACACAAGTGCGAAAAGTGGTTTTTCAACACTAACACAAGTGCGAAAAGTGGTTTTTCAACACTAACACAAGTGCGAAAAGTGTTTTTTCCACACTAATATAAGTGCAAAAAGTGTTTTTTCCACACTAATACAAGTGCAAAAGTGGTTTCCTGCACCAACACAAGTGTGAAAAGTGGTTTTTCAACACTAACACAAGTGCGAAAAGTGGCTTTTCAACACTAACACAAGTGCGAAAAGTGTTTTTTCCACACTAATATAAGTGCAAAAGTGGTTTCCTGGACCAACACAAGTGCGAAAAGTGGTTTTTCAACACTAACACAAGTGCGAAAAGTGGTTTTTCAACACTATCACAAGTCCGAAAAGGGGTTTCCTACACCAACACAAGTGCGAAAAGTGGTTTTGCCACACTAATACAAGTGCGAAAAGTGGTTTCCGACACCAACACAAGTGCGAAAAGTGGTTTTTCAACACTAACACAAGTGCGAAAAGTGGTTTTTCCACACTAATACAAGTGCAAAAGTGGTTTCCTGCACCAACACAAGTGCGAAAAGTGGTTTTTCAACACTAACACAAGTGCGAAAAGTGCTTTTTTCAACACTATCACAAGTGCAAAAAGTGTTTTTTCTACACTAATACAAGTGCAAAAGTGGTTTCCTGCACCAACACAAGTGCGAAAAGTGGTTTTTCAACACTATCACAAGTGCAAAAAGTGTTTTTTCCACACTAATACAAGTGCAAAAGTGGTTTCCTGCACTAACACAAGTGCGAAAAGTGGTTTTTCAACACTATCACAAGTGCAAAAAGTGTTTTTTCCACACTAATACAAGTGCAAAAGTGGTTTCCTGCACCAACACAAGTGCGAAAAGTGGTTTTGCCACACTAATACAAGTGCCAAAAGTGGTTTCCTACACCAACACAAGTGCAAAAAGTGGGTTTTCAACACTAACACAAGTGCGAAAAGTGGTTTCCTCCACCAACACAAGTGCGAAAAGTGTTTTTTCAACACTAACACAAGTGCGAAAAGTGGTTTCCGACACCAACACAAGTGCGAAAAGTGGTTTTTCAACACTAACACAAGTGCGAAAAGTGGTTTTTCCACACTAATACAAGTGCAAAAGTGGTTTCCTGCACCAACACAAGTGCGAAAAGTGGTTTTTCAACACTAACACAAGTGCGAAAAGTGCTTTTTCAACACTATCACAAGTGCAAAAAGTGTTTTTTCTACACTAATACAAGTGCAAAAGTGGTTTCCTGCACCAACACAAGTGCGAAAAGTGGTTTTTCAACACTAACACAAGTGCGAAAAGTGGTTTTTCAACACTATCACAAGTGCAAAAAGTGTTTTTTCCACACTAATACAAGTGCAAAAGTGGTTTCCTGCACCAACACAAGTTTGAAAAGTGGTTTTTCAACACTAACACAAGTGTGAAAAGTGGTTTTTCAACACCAACACAAGTGCGAAAAGTGGTTTTTCCACACTAATACAAGTGCAAAAGTGGTTTCCTGCACCAACACAAGTGCGAAAAGTGGTTTTTCAACACCAACACAAGCGCGATAAGTGGTTTTTCAACACTAACACAAGTGCGAAAAGTGGTTTTTCAACACTATCACAAGTGCAAAAAGTGTTTTTTCCACACTAATACAAGTGCAAAAGTGGTTTCCTGCACCAACACAAGTGTGAAAAGTGGTTTTTCAACACTAACACAAGTGCGAAAAGTGGTTTTTCAACACTAACACAAGTGCGAAAAGTGGTTTTTCAGCACTAACACAAGTGCGAAAAGTGGTTTTCCCACACTAATACAAGTGCGAAAAGTGGTTTCCTTCACCAACACAAGTGCGAAAAGTGGTTTCCTACACCAACACAAGTGCGAAAAGTGGGATTTTCAACACTAACACAAGTGCGAAAAGTGGCTTTTCCAAACTAATACAAGTGCGAAAAGTGGTTTCCTACACCAACACAAGTGCGAAAAGTGGTTTTTCCGCACTAATACAAGTCCGAAAAGTGGTTTCCTACACCAACACAAGTACGAAAAGTGGTTTTGCCACACTAATACAAGTGCAAAAAGTGGTTTCCTACACCAACACAAGTGCGAAAAGTGGGTTTTCAACACTAACACAAGTGCGAAAAGTGGTTTCCTCCACCAACACATGTGCGAAAAGTGTTTTTTCAACACTAACACAAGTGCGAAAAGTGGTTTCCGACACCAACACAAGTGTGAAAAGTGGTTTTTCAACACTAACACAAGTGCGAAAAGTGGTTTTTCCACACTAATACAAGTGCAAAAGTGGTTTCCTGCACCAACACAAGTGCGAAAAGTGGTTTTTCAACACTAACACAAGTGCGAAAAGTGGTTTTTCTACACTATCACAAGTGCAAAAAGTGTTTTTTCTACACTAATACAAGTGCAAAAGTGGTTTCCTGCACCAACACAAGTGCGAAAAGTGGTTTTTCAACACTAACACAAGTGCGAAAAGTGGTTTTTCAACACTATCACAAGTGCAAAAAGTGTTTTTCCACACTAATACAAGTGCAAAAGTGGTTTCCTGCACCAACACAAGTTTGAAAAGTGGTTTTTCAACACTAACACAAGTGCGAAAAGTGGCTTTTCCAAACTAATACAAGTGCGAAAAGTGGTTTCCTACACCAACACAAGTGCGAAAAGTGGTTTTTCCGCACTAATACAAGTCCGAAAAGTGGTTTTTCAACACTAACACAAGTGCGAAAAGTGGTTTTTCAACACTATCACAAGTGCAAAAAGTGTTTTTCCACACTAACACAAGTGCGAAAAGTGGTTTTTCAACACTAACACAAGTGCGAAAAGTGGTTTTTCAACACTAACGCAAGTGCGAAAAGTGGTTTTTCCACACTAATACAAGTGCAAAAGTGGTTTCCTGCACCAACACAAGTGCGAAAAGTGGTTTTTCAACACTAACACAAGTGCGAAAAGTGGTTTTTCAACACTAACACAAGTGCGAAAAGTGGTTTTTCCACACTAATACAAGTGCAAAAGTGGTTTCCTGCACCAACACAAGTGCGAAAAGTGGTTTTTCAACACTAACACAAGTGCGAAAAGTGCTTTTTCAACACTATCACAAGTGCAAAAAGTGTTTTTTCTGCACTAATACAAGTGCAAAAGTGGTTTCCTGCACCAACACAAGTGCGAAAAGTGGTTTTTCAACACTAACACAAGTGCGATAAGTGGTTTTTCAACACTATCACAAGTGCAAAAAGTGTTTTTTCCACACTAATACAAGTGCAAAAGTGGTTTCCTGCACCAACACAAGTTTGAAAAGTGGTTTTTCAACACTAACACAAGTGTGAAAAGTGGTTTTTCAACACCAACACAAGTGCGAAAAGTGGTTTTTCCACACTAATACAAGTGCAAAAGTGGTTTCCTGCACCAACACAAGTGCGAAAAGTGGTTTTTCAACACTAACACAAGTGCGAAAAGTGGTTTTTCAACACTAACACAAGTGCGAAAAGTGGTTTCCGACACCAACACAAGTGCGAAAAGTGGTTTTTCAACACTAACACAAGTGCGAAAAGTGGTTTTTCCACACTAATACAAGTGCAAAAGTGGTTTCCTGCACCAACACAAGTGCGAAAAGTGGTTTTTCAACACTAACACAAGTGCGAAAAGTGGTTTTTCCACACTAATACAAGTGCAAAAGTGGTTTCCTGCACCAACACAAGTGCGAAAAGTGGTTTTTCAACACTAACACAAGTGCGAAAAGTGCTTTTTCAACACTATCACAAGTGCAAAAAGTGTTTTTTCTACACTAATACAAGTGCAAAAGTGGTTTCCTGCACCAACACAAGTTTGAAAAGTGGTTTTTCAACACTAACACAAGTGTGAAAAGTGGTTTTTCAACACCAACACAAGTGCGAAAAGTGGTTTTTCCACACTAATACAAGTGCAAAAGTGGTTTCCTGCACCAACACAAGTGCGAAAAGTGGTTTTTCAACACCAACACAAGCGCGATAAGTGGTTTTTCAACACTAACACAAGTGCGAAAAGTGGTTTTTCAACACTACCACAAGTGCAAAAAGTGTTTTTTCCACACTAATACAAGTGCAAAAGTGGTTTCCTGCACCAACACAAGTGTGAAAAGTGGTTTTTCAACACTAACACAAGTGCGAAAAGTGGTTTTTCAACACTAACACAAGTGCGAAAAGTGGTTTTTCCACACTAATACAAGTGCAAAAGTGGTTTCCTACACCAACACAAGTGCGAAAAGTGGTTTTGCTACACTAATACAAGTGCGAAAAGTGGTTTCCGACACCAACACAAGTGCGAAAAGTGGTTTTTCAACACTAACACAAGTGCGAAAAGTGGTTTTTCCACACTAATACAAGTGCAAAAGTGGTTTCCTGCACCAACACAAGTGCGAAAAGTGGTTTTTCAACACTAACACAAGTGCGAAAAGTGCTTTTTCAACACTATCACAAGTGCAAAAAGTGTTTTTTCTACACTAATACAAGTGCAAAAGTGGTTTCCTGCACCAACACAAGTGCGAAAAGTGGTTTTTCAACACTATCACAAGTGCAAAAAGTGTTTTTTCCACACTAATACAAGTGCAAAAGTGGTTTCCTGCACTAACACAAGTGCGAAAAGTGGTTTTTCAACACTATCACAAGTGCAAAAAGTGTTTTTTCCACACTAATACAAGTGCAAAAGTGGTTTCCTGCACCAACACAAGTTTGAAAAGTGGTTTTTCAACACTAACACAAGTGTGAAAAGTGGTTTTTCAACACCAACACAAGTGCGAAAAGTGGTTTTTCCACACTAATACAAGTGCAAAAGTGGTTTCCTGCACCAACACAAGTGCGAAAAGTGGTTTTTCAACATGAACACAAGTGCGAAAAGTGGTTTTTCGACACTATCACAAGTGCAAAAAGTGTTTTTTCCACACTAATACAAGTGCAAAAGTGGTTTCCTGCATCAACACAAGTGCGAAAAGTGGTTTTTCAACACTAACACAAGTGCGAAAAGTGGTTTTTCAACACTAACACAAGTGCGAAAAGTGTTTTTTCCACACTAATATAAGTGCAAAAGTGGTTTCCTGGACCAACACAAGTGCGAAAAGTGGTTTTTCAACACTAACACAAGTGCGAAAAGTGGTTTCTCCACACTAATACAAGTCCGAAAAGTGGTTTCCTACACCAACACAAGTGCGAAAAGTGGTTTTGCCACACTAATACAAGTGCGAAAAGTGGTTTCCTACACCAACACAAGTGCAAAAAGTGGGTTTTCAACACTAACACAAGTGTGAAAAGTGGTTTCCTCCACCAACACAAGTGCGAAAAGTGTTTTTTCAACATTAACACAAGTGCGAAAAGTGGTTTCCGACACCAACACAAGTGCGAAAAGTGGTTTTTCAACACTAACACAAGTGCGAAAAGTGGTTTTTCCACACTAATACAAGTGCAAAAGTGGTTTCCTGCACCAACACAAGTGCGAAAAGTGGTTTTTCAACACTAACACAAGTGCGAAAAGTGGTTTTTCCACACTAATACAAGTGCAAAAGTGGTTTCCTGCACCAACACAAGTGCGAAAAGTGGTTTTTCAACACTAACACAAGTGCGAAAAGTGCTTTTTCAACACTATCACAAGTGCAAAAAGTGTTTTTTCTACACTAATACAAGTGCAAAAGTGGTTTCCTGCACCAACACAAGTTTGAAAAGTGGTTTTTCAACACTAACACAAGTGCGAAAAGTGGTTTTTCAACACTAACACAAGTGCGAAAAGTGGTTTTTCCACAATTATACAAGTGCAAAAGTGGTTTCCTGCACCAACACAAGTGCGAAAAGTGGTTTTTCAACACGAACACAAGTGCGAAAAGTGGTTTTTCGACACTATCACAAGTGCAAAAAGTGTTTTTTCCACACTAATACAAGTGCAAAAGTGGTTTCCTGCACCAACACAAGTGCGAAAAGTGGTTTTTCAACACTAACACAAGTGCGAAAAGTGGTTTTTCAACACTAACACAAGTGCGAAAAGTGTTTTTTCCACACTAATATAAGTGCAAAAGTGGTTTCCTGGACCAACACAAGTGCGAAAAGTGTTTTTTCAACACTAACGCAAGTGCGAAAAGTGGTTTCTCCACACTAATACAAGTCCGAAAAGTGGTTTCCTACACCAACACAAGTGCGAAAAGTGGTTTTGCCACACTAATACAAGTGCGAAAAGTGGTTTCCTACACCAACACAAGTGCGAAAAGTGGGTTTTCAACACTAACACAAGTGCGAAAAGTGGTTTCCTCCACCAACACAAGTGCGAAAAGTGTTTTTTCAACACTAACACAAGTGCGAAAAGTGGTTTCCGACACCAACACAAGTGCGAAAAGTGGTTTTTCAACACTAACACAAGTGCGAAAAGTGGTTTTTCCACACTAATACAAGTGCAAAAGTGGTTTCCTGCACCAACACAAGTGCGAAAAGTGGTTTTTCAACACTAACACAAGTGCGAAAAGTGGTTTTTCAACACTAACACAAGTGCGAAAAGTGTTTTTTCCACACTAATATAAGTGCAAAAAGTGTTTTTTCCACACTAATACAAGTGCAAAAGTGGTTTCCTGCACCAACACAAGTGTGAAAAGTGGTTTTTCAACACTAACACAAGTGCGAAAAGTGGCTTTTCAACACTAACACAAGTGCGAAAAGTGTTTTTTCCACACTAATATAAGTGCAAAAGTGGTTTCCTGGACCAACACAAGTGCGAAAAGTGGTTTTTCAACACTAACACAAGTGCGAAAAGTGGTTTTTCAACACTATCACAAGTCCGAAAAGGGGTTTCCTACACCAACACAAGTGCGAAAAGTGGTTTTGCCACACTAATACAAGTGCGAAAAGTGGTTTCCGACACCAACACAAGTGCGAAAAGTGGTTTTTCAACACTAACACAAGTGCGAAAAGTGGTTTTTCCACACTAATACAAGTGCAAAAGTGGTTTCCTGCACCAACACAAGTGCGAAAAGTGGTTTTTCAACACTAACACAAGTGCGAAAAGTGCTTTTTCAACACTATCACAAGTGCAAAAAGTGTTTTTTCTACACTAATACAAGTGCAAAAGTGGTTTCCTGCACCAACACAAGTGCGAAAAGTGGTTTTTCAACACTATCACAAGTGCAAAAAGTGTTTTTTCCACACTAATACAAGTGCAAAAGTGGTTTCCTGCACTAACACAAGTGCGAAAAGTGGTTTTTCAACACTATCACAAGTGCAAAAAGTGTTTTTTCCACACTAATACAAGTGCAAAAGTGGTTTCCTGCACCAACACAAGTTTGAAAAGTGGTTTTTCAAAACTAACACAAGTGTGAAAAGTGGTTTTTCAACACCAACACAAGTGCGAAAAGTGGTTTTTCCACACTAATACAAGTGCAAAAGTGGTTTCCTGCACCAACACAAGTGCGAAAAGTGGTTTTGCCACACTAATACAAGTGCCAAAAGTGGTTTCCTACACCAACACAAGTGCAAAAAGTGGGTTTTCAACACTAACACAAGTGCGAAAAGTGGTGTCCTCCACCAACACAAGTGCGAAAAGTGTTTTTTCAACACTAACACAAGTGCGAAAAGTGGTTTCCGACACCAACACAAGTGCGAAAAGTGGTTTTTCAACACTAACACAAGTGCGAAAAGTGGTTTTTCCACACTAATACCAGTGCAAAAGTGGTTTCCTGCACCAACACAAGTGCGAAAAGTGGTTTTTCAACACTAACACAAGTGCGAAAAGTGCTTTTTCAACACTATCACAAGTGCAAAAAGTGTTTTTTCTACACTAATACAAGTGCAAAAGTGGTTTCCTGCACCAACACAAGTGCGAAAAGTGGTTTTTCAACACTAACACAAGTGCGAAAAGTGGTTTTTCAACACTATCACAAGTGCAAAAAGTGTTTTTTCCACACTAATACAAGTGCAAAAGTGGTTTCCTGCACCAACACAAGTTTGAAAAGTGGTTTTTCAACACTAACACAAGTGTGAAAAGTGGTTTTTCAACACCAACACAAGTGCGAAAAGTGGTTTTTCCACACTAATACAAGTGCAAAAGTGGTTTCCTGCACCAACACAAGTGCGAAAAGTGGTTTTTCAACACCAACACAAGCGCGATAAGTGGTTTTTCAACACTAACACAAGTGCGAAAAGTGGTTTTTCAACACTATCACAAGTGCAAAAAGTGTTTTTTCCACACTAATACAAGTGCAAAAGTGGTTTCCTGCACCAACACAAGTGTGAAAAGTGGTTTTTCAACACTAACACAAGTGCGAAAAGTGGTTTTTCAACACTAACACAAGTGCGAAAAGTGGTTTTTCAGCACTAACACAAGTGCGAAAAGTGGTTTTCCCACACTAATACAAGTGCGAAAAGTGGTTTCCTTCACCAACACAAGTGCGAAAAGTGGTTTCCTACACCAACACAAGTGCGAAAAGTGGGATTTTCAACACTAACACAAGTGCGAAAAGTGGCTTTTCCAAACTAATACAAGTGCGAAAAGTGGTTTCCTACACCAACACAAGTGCGAAAAGTGGTTTTTCCGCACTAATACAAGTCCGAAAAGTGGTTTCCTACACCAACACAAGTACGAAAAGTGGTTTTGCCACACTAATACAAGTGCAAAAAGTGGTTTCCTACACCAACACAAGTGCGAAAAGTGGGTTTTCAACACTAACACAAGTGCGAAAAGTGGTTTCCTCCACCAACACATGTGCGAAAAGTGTTTTTTCAACACTAACACAAGTGCGAAAAGTGGTTTCCGACACCAACACAAGTGTGAAAAGTGGTTTTTCAACACTAACACAAGTGCGAAAAGTGGTTTTTCCACACTAATACAAGTGCAAAAGTGGTTTCCTGCACCAACACAAGTGCGAAAAGTGGTTTTTCAACACTAACACAAGTGCGAAAAGTGGTTTTTCAACACTATCACAAGTGCAAAAAGTGTTTTTTCTACACCAATACAAGTGCAAAAGTGGTTTCCTGCACCAACACAAGTGCGAAAAGTGGTTTTTCAACACTAACACAAGTGCGAAAAGTGGTTTTTCAACACTATCACAAGTGCAAAAAGTGTTTTTCCACACTAATACAAGTGCAAAAGTGGTTTCCTGCACCAACACAAGTTTGAAAAGTGGTTTTTCAACACTAACACAAGTGCGAAAAGTGGCTTTTCCAAACTAATACAAGTGCGAAAAGTGGTTTCCTACACCAACACAAGTGCGAAAAGTGGTTTTTCCGCACTAATACAAGTCCGAAAAGTGGTTTTTCAACACTAACACAAGTGCGAAAAGTGGTTTTTCAACACTTTCACAAGTGCAAAAAGTGTTTTTTCCACACTAATACAAGTGCAAAAGTGGTTTCCTGCACCAACACAAGTGTGAAAAGTGGTTTTTCAACACTAACACAAGTGCGAAAAGTGGTTTTTCAACACTAACACAAGTGCGAAAAGTGGTTTTTCCACACTAATACAAGTGCAAAAGTGGTTTCCTACACCAACACAAGTGCGAAAAGTGGTTTTGCCACACTAATACAAGTGCGAAAAGTGGTTTCCGACACCAACACAAGTGCGAAAAGTGGTTTTTCAACACTAACACAAGTGCGAAAAGTGGTTTTTCCACACTAATACAAGTGCAAAAGTGGTTTCCTGCACCAACACAAGTGCGAAAAGTGGTTTTTCAACACTAACACAAGTGCGAAAAGTGCTTTTTCAACACTATCACAAGTGCAAAAAGTGTTTTTTCTACACTAATACAAGTGCAAAAGTGGTTTCCTGCACCAACACAAGTGCGAAAAGTGGTTTTTCAACACTATCACAAGTGCAAAAAGTGTTTTTTCCACACTAATACAAGTGCAAAAGTGGTTTCCTGCACTAACACAAGTGCGAAAAGTGGTTTTTCAACACTATCACAAGTGCAAAAAGTGTTTTTTCCACACTAATACAAGTGCAAAAGTGGTTTCCTGCACCAACACAAGTTTGAAAAGTGGTTTTTCAACACTAACACAAGTGTGAAAAGTGGTTTTTCAACACCAACACAAGTGCGAAAAGTGGTTTTTCCACACTAATACAAGTGCAAAAGTGGTTTCCTGCACCAACACAAGTGCGAAAAGTGGTTTTTCAACATGAACACAAGTGCGAAAAGTGGTTTTTCGACACTATCACAAGTGCAAAAAGTGTTTTTTCCACACTAATACAAGTGCAAAAGTGGTTTCCTGCATCAACACAAGTGCGAAAAGTGGTTTTTCAACACTAACACAAGTGCGAAAAGTGGTTTTTCAACACTAACACAAGTGCGAAAAGTGTTTTTTCCACACTAATATAAGTGCAAAAGTGGTTTCCTGGACCAACACAAGTGCGAAAAGTGGTTTTTCAACACGAACACAAGTGCGAAAAGTGGTTTCTCCACACTAATACAAGTCCGAAAAGTGGTTTCCTACACCAACACAAGTGCGAAAAGTGGTTTTGCCACACTAATACAAGTGCGAAAAGTGGTTTCCTACACCAACACAAGTGCAAAAAGTGGGTTTTCAACACTAACACAAGTGTGAAAAGTGGTTTCCTCCACCAACACAAGTGCGAAAAGTGTTTTTTCAACATTAACACAAGTGCGAAAAGTGGTTTCCGACACCAACACAAGTGCGAAAAGTGGTTTTCAACACTAACACAAGTGCGAAAAGTGGTTTTTCCACACTAATACAAGTGCAAAAGTGGTTTCCTGCACCAACACAAGTGCGAAAAGTGGTTTTTCAACACTAACACAAGTGCGAAAAGTGGTTTTTCCACACTAATACAAGTGCAAAAGTGGTTTCCTGCACCAACACAAGTGCGAAAAGTGGTTTTTCAACACTAACACAAGTGCGAAAAGTGCTTTTTCAACACTATCACAAGTGCAAAAAGTGTTTTTTCTACACTAATACAAGTGCAAAAGTGGTTTCCTGCACCAACACAAGTTTGAAAAGTGGTTTTTCAACACTAACACAAGTGTGAAAAGTGGTTTTTCAACACCAACACAAGTGCGAAAAGTGGTTTTTCCACACTAATACAAGTGCAAAAGTGGTTTCCTGCACCAACACAAGTGCGAAAAGTGGTTTTTCAACACCAACACAAGCGCGATATGTGGTTTTTCAACACTAACACAAGTGCGAAAAGTGGTTTTTCAACACTACCACAAGTGCAAAAAGTGTTTTTTCCACACTAATACAAGTGCAAAACTGGTTTCCTGCACCAACACAAGTGTGAAAAGTGGTTTTTCAACACTAACACAAGTGCGAAAAGTGGTTTTTCAACACTAACACAAGTGCGAAAAGTGGTTTTTCCACACTTATACAAGTGCAAAAGTGGTTTCCTGCACCAACACAAGTGCGAAAAGTGGTTTTTCAACACGAACACAAGTGCGAAAAGTGGTTTTTCGACACTATCACAAGTGCAAAAAGTGTTTTTTCCACACTAATACAAGTGCAAAAGTGGTTTCCTGCACCAACACAAGTGCGAAAAGTGGTTTTTCAACACTAACACAAGTGCGAAAAGTGGTTTTTCAACACTAACACAAGTGCGAAAAGTGTTTTTTCCACACTAATATAAGTGCAAAAGTGGTTTCCTGGACCAACACAAGTGCGAAAAGTGTTTTTTCAACACTAACACAAGTGCGAAAAGTGGTTTCTCCACACTAATACAAGTCCGAAAAGTGGTTTCCTACACCAACACAAGTGCGAAAAGTGGTTTTGCCACACTAATACAAGTGCGAAAAGTGGTTTCCTACACCAACACAAGTGCGAAAAGTGGGTTTTCAACACTAACACAAGTGCGAAAAGTGGTTTCCTCCACCAACACAAGTGCGAAAAGTGTTTTTTCAACACTAACACAAGTGCGAAAAGTGGTTTCCGACACCAACACAAGTGCGAAAAGTGGTTTTTCAACACTAACACAAGTGCGAAAAGTGGTTTTTCCACACTAATACAAGTGCAAAAGTGGTTTCCTGCACCAACACAAGTGCGAAAAGTGGTTTTTCAACACTAACACAAGTGCGAAAAGTGCTTTTTCAACACTATCACAAGTGCAAAAAGTGTTTTTTCTACACTAATACAAGTGCAAAAGTGGTTTCCTGCACCAACACAAGTGCGAAAAGTGGTTTTTCAACACTATCACAAGTGCAAAAAGTGTTTTTTCCACACTAATACAAGTGCAAAAGTGGTTTCCTGCACTAACACAAGTGTGAAAAGTGGTTTTTCAACACTATCACAAGTGCAAAAAGTGTTTTTTCCACACTAATACAAGTGCAAAAGTGGTTTCCTGCACCAACACAAGTTTGAAAAGTGGTTTTTCAACACTAACACAAGTGTGAAAAGTGGTTTTTCAACACCAACACAAGTGCGAAAAGTGGTTTTTCCACACTAATACAAGTGCAAAAGTGGTTTCCTGCACCAACACAAGTGCGAAAAGTGGTTTTTCAACATGAACACAAGTGCGAAAAGTGGTTTTTCGACACTATCACAAGTGCAAAAAGTGTTTTTTCCACACTAATACAAGTGCAAAAGTGGTTTCCTGCATCAACACAAGTGCGAAAAGTGGTTTTTCAACACTAACACAAGTGCGAAAAGTGGTTTTTCAACACTAACACAAGTGCGAAAAGTGTTTTTTCCACACTAATATAAGTGCAAAAGTGGTTTCCTGGACCAACACAAGTGCGAAAAGTGGTTTTTCAACACTAACACAAGTGCGAAAAGTGGTTTCTCCACACTAATACAAGTCCGAAAAGTGGTTTCCTACACCAACACAAGTGCGAAAAGTGGTTTTGCCACACTAATACAAGTGCGAAAAGTGGTTTCCTACACCAACACAAGTGCAAAAAGTGGGTTTTCAACACTAACACAAGTGTGAAAAGTGGTTTCCTCCACCAACACAAGTGCGAAAAGTGTTTTTTCAACATTAACACAAGTGCGAAAAGTGGTTTCCGACACCAACACAAGTGCGAAAAGTGGTTTTCAACACTAACACAAGTGCGAAAAGTGGTTTTTCCACACTAATACAAGTGCAAAAGTGGTTTCCTGCACCAACACAAGTGCGAAAAGTGGTTTTTCAACACTAACACAAGTGCGAAAAGTGGTTTTTCCACACTAATACAAGTGCAAAAGTGGTTTCCTGCACCAACACAAGTGCGAAAAGTGGTTTTTCAACACTAACACAAGTGCGAAAAGTGCTTTTTCAACACTATCACAAGTGCAAAAAGTGTTTTTTCTACACTAATACAAGTGCAAAAGTGGTTTCCTGCACCAACACAAGTTTGAAAAGTGGTTTTTCAACACTAACACAAGTGTGAAAAGTGGTTTTTCAACACCAACACAAGTGCGAAAAGTGGTTTTTCCACACTAATACAAGTGCAAAAGTGGTTTCCTGCACCAACACAAGTGCGAAAAGTGGTTTTTCAACACCAACACAAGCGCGATATGTGGTTTTTCAACACTAACACAAGTGCGAAAAGTGGTTTTTCAACACTACCACAAGTGCAAAAAGTGTTTTTTCCACACTAATACAAGTGCAAAACTGGTTTCCTGCACCAACACAAGTGTGAAAAGTGGTTTTTCAACACTAACACAAGTGCGAAAAGTGGTTTTTCAACACTAACACAAGTGCGAAAAGTGGTTTTTCCACACTTATACAAGTGCAAAAGTGGTTTCCTGCACCAACACAAGTGCGAAAAGTGGTTTTTCAACACGAACACAAGTGCGAAAAGTGGTTTTTCGACACTATCACAAGTGCAAAAAGTGTTTTTTCCACACTAATACAAGTGCAAAAGTGGTTTCCTGCACCAACACAAGTGCGAAAAGTGGTTTTTCAACACTAACACAAGTGCGAAAAGTGGTTTTTCAACACTAACACAAGTGCGAAAAGTGTTTTTTCCACACTAATATAAGTGCAAAAGTGGTTTCCTGGACCAACACAAGTGCGAAAAGTGTTTTTTCAACACTAACACAAGTGCGAAAAGTGGTTTCTCCACACTAATACAAGTCCGAAAAGTGGTTTCCTACACCAACACAAGTGCGAAAAGTGGTTTTGCCACACTAATACAAGTGCGAAAAGTGGTTTCCTACACCAACACAAGTGCGAAAAGTGGGTTTTCAACACTAACACAAGTGCGAAAAGTGGTTTCCTCCACCAACACAAGTGCGAAAAGTGTTTTTTCAACACTAACACAAGTGCGAAAAGTGGTTTCCGACACCAACACAAGTGCGAAAAGTGGTTTTTCAACACTAACACAAGTGCGAAAAGTGGTTTTTCCACACTAATACAAGTGCAAAAGTGGTTTCCTGCACCAACACAAGTGCGAAAAGTGGTTTTTCAACACTAACACAAGTGCGAAAAGTGGTTTTTCAACACTAACACAAGTGCGAAAAGTGTTTTTTCCACACTAATATAAGTGCAAAAAGTGTTTTTTCCACACTAATACAAGTGCAAAAGTGGTTTCCTGCACCAACACAAGTGTGAAAAGTGGTTTTTCAACACTAACACAAGTGCGAAAAGTGGCTTTTCAACACTAACACAAGTGCGAAAAGTGTTTTTTCCACACTAATATAAGTGCAAAAGTGGTTTCCTGGACCAACACAAGTGCGAAAAGTGGTTTTTCAACACTAACACAAGTGCGAAAAGTGGTTTTTCAACACTATCACAAGTCCGAAAAGGGGTTTCCTACACCAACACAAGTGCGAAAAGTGGTTTTGCCACACTAATACAAGTGCGAAAAGTGGTTTCCGACACCAACACAAGTGCGAAAAGTGGTTTTTCAACACTAACACAAGTGCGAAAAGTGGTTTTTCCACACTAATACAAGTGCAAAAGTGGTTTCCTGCACCAACACAAGTGCGAAAAGTGGTTTTTCAACACTAACACAAGTGCGAAAAGTGCTTTTTTCAACACTATCACAAGTGCAAAAAGTGTTTTTTCTACACTAATACAAGTGCAAAAGTGGTTTCCTGCACCAACACAAGTGCGAAAAGTGGTTTTTCAACACTATCACAAGTGCAAAAAGTGTTTTTTCCACACTAATACAAGTGCAAAAGTGGTTTCCTGCACTAACACAAGTGCGAAAAGTGGTTTTTCAACACTATCACAAGTGCAAAAAGTGTTTTTTCCACACTAATACAAGTGCAAAAGTGGTTTCCTGCACCAACACAAGTGCGAAAAGTGGTTTTGCCACACTAATACAAGTGCCAAAAGTGGTTTCCTACACCAACACAAGTGCAAAAAGTGGGTTTTCAACACTAACACAAGTGCGAAAAGTGGTTTCCTCCACCAACACAAGTGCGAAAAGTGTTTTTTCAACACTAACACAAGTGCGAAAAGTGGTTTCCGACACCAACACAAGTGCGAAAAGTGGTTTTTCAACACTAACACAAGTGCGAAAAGTGGTTTTTCCACACTAATACAAGTGCAAAAGTGGTTTCCTGCACCAACACAAGTGCGAAAAGTGGTTTTTCAACACTAACACAAGTGCGAAAAGTGCTTTTTCAACACTATCACAAGTGCAAAAAGTGTTTTTTCTACACTAATACAAGTGCAAAAGTGGTTTCCTGCACCAACACAAGTGCGAAAAGTGGTTTTTCAACACTAACACAAGTGCGAAAAGTGGTTTTTCAACACTATCACAAGTGCAAAAAGTGTTTTTTCCACACTAATACAAGTGCAAAAGTGGTTTCCTGCACCAACACAAGTTTGAAAAGTGGTTTTTCAACACTAACACAAGTGTGAAAAGTGGTTTTTCAACACCAACACAAGTGCGAAAAGTGGTTTTTCCACACTAATACAAGTGCAAAAGTGGTTTCCTGCACCAACACAAGTGCGAAAAGTGGTTTTTCAACACCAACACAAGCGCGATAAGTGGTTTTTCAACACTAACACAAGTGCGAAAAGTGGTTTTTCAACACTATCACAAGTGCAAAAAGTGTTTTTTCCACACTAATACAAGTGCAAAAGTGGTTTCCTGCACCAACACAAGTGTGAAAAGTGGTTTTTCAACACTAACACAAGTGCGAAAAGTGGTTTTTCAACACTAACACAAGTGCGAAAAGTGGTTTTTCAGCACTAACACAAGTGCGAAAAGTGGTTTTCCCACACTAATACAAGTGCGAAAAGTGGTTTCCTTCACCAACACAAGTGCGAAAAGTGGTTTCCTACACCAACACAAGTGCGAAAAGTGGGATTTTCAACACTAACACAAGTGCGAAAAGTGGCTTTTCCAAACTAATACAAGTGCGAAAAGTGGTTTCCTACACCAACACAAGTGCGAAAAGTGGTTTTTCCGCACTAATACAAGTCCGAAAAGTGGTTTCCTACACCAACACAAGTACGAAAAGTGGTTTTGCCACACTAATACAAGTGCAAAAAGTGGTTTCCTACACCAACACAAGTGCGAAAAGTGGGTTTTCAACACTAACACAAGTGCGAAAAGTGGTTTCCTCCACCAACACATGTGCGAAAAGTGTTTTTTCAACACTAACACAAGTGCGAAAAGTGGTTTCCGACACCAACACAAGTGTGAAAAGTGGTTTTTCAACACTAACACAAGTGCGAAAAGTGGTTTTTCCACACTAATACAAGTGCAAAAGTGGTTTCCTGCACCAACACAAGTGCGAAAAGTGGTTTTTCAACACTAACACAAGTGCGAAAAGTGGTTTTTCTACACTATCACAAGTGCAAAAAGTGTTTTTTCTACACTAATACAAGTGCAAAAGTGGTTTCCTGCACCAACACAAGTGCGAAAAGTGGTTTTTCAACACTAACACAAGTGCGAAAAGTGGTTTTTCAACACTATCACAAGTGCAAAAAGTGTTTTTCCACACTAATACAAGTGCAAAAGTGGTTTCCTGCACCAACACAAGTTTGAAAAGTGGTTTTTCAACACTAACACAAGTGCGAAAAGTGGCTTTTCCAAACTAATACAAGTGCGAAAAGTGGTTTCCTACACCAACACAAGTGCGAAAAGTGGTTTTTCCGCACTAATACAAGTCCGAAAAGTGGTTTTTCAACACTAACACAAGTGCGAAAAGTGGTTTTTCAACACTATCACAAGTGCAAAAAGTGTTTTTCCACACTAACACAAGTGCGAAAAGTGGTTTTTCAACACTAACACAAGTGCGAAAAGTGGTTTTTCAACACTAACGCAAGTGCGAAAAGTGGTTTTTCCACACTAATACAAGTGCAAAAGTGGTTTCCTGCACCAACACAAGTGCGAAAAGTGGTTTTTCAACACTAACACAAGTGCGAAAAGTGGTTTTTCAACACTAACACAAGTGCGAAAAGTGGTTTTTCCACACTAATACAAGTGCAAAAGTGGTTTCCTGCACCAACACAAGTGCGAAAAGTGGTTTTTCAACACTAACACAAG
Organism: Myxine glutinosa; assembly: GCF_964187855.1. Taxonomy (NCBI): domain Eukaryota; kingdom Metazoa; phylum Chordata; class Myxini; order Myxiniformes; family Myxinidae; genus Myxine; species Myxine glutinosa. Next base: position 61,069 of record NW_027617610.1, on the reverse strand, counting down.
TGCGAAAAGTGCTTTTTCAACACTATCACAAGTGCAAAAAGTGTTTTTTCTGCACTAATACAAGTGCAAAAGTGGTTTCCTGCACCAACACAAGTGCGAAAAGTGGTTTTTCAACACTAACACAAGTGCGATAAGTGGTTTTTCAACACTATCACAAGTGCAAAAAGTGTTTTTTCCACACTAATACAAGTGCAAAAGTGGTTTCCTGCACCAACACAAGTTTGAAAAGTGGTTTTTCAACACTAACACAAGTGTGAAAAGTGGTTTTTCAACACCAACACAAGTGCGAAAAGTGGTTTTTCCACACTAATACAAGTGCAAAAGTGGTTTCCTGCACCAACACAAGTGCGAAAAGTGGTTTTTCAACACTAACACAAGTGCGAAAAGTGGTTTTTCAACACTAACACAAGTGCGAAAAGTGGTTTCCGACACCAACACAAGTGCGAAAAGTGGTTTTTCAACACTAACACAAGTGCGAAAAGTGGTTTTTCCACACTAATACAAGTGCAAAAGTGGTTTCCTGCACCAACACAAGTGCGAAAAGTGGTTTTTCAACACTAACACAAGTGCGAAAAGTGGTTTTTCCACACTAATACAAGTGCAAAAGTGGTTTCCTGCACCAACACAAGTGCGAAAAGTGGTTTTTCAACACTAACACAAGTGCGAAAAGTGCTTTTTCAACACTATCACAAGTGCAAAAAGTGTTTTTTCTACACTAATACAAGTGCAAAAGTGGTTTCCTGCACCAACACAAGTTTGAAAAGTGGTTTTTCAACACTAACACAAGTGTGAAAAGTGGTTTTTCAACACCAACACAAGTGCGAAAAGTGGTTTTTCCACACTAATACAAGTGCAAAAGTGGTTTCCTGCACCAACACAAGTGCGAAAAGTGGTTTTTCAACACCAACACAAGCGCGATAAGTGGTTTTTCAACACTAACACAAGTGCGAAAAGTGGTTTTTCAACACTACCACAAGTGCAAAAAGTGTTTTTTCCACACTAATACAAGTGCAAAAGTGGTTTCCTGCACCAACACAAGTGTGAAAAGTGGTTTTTCAACACTAACACAAGTGCGAAAAGTGGTTTTTCAACACTAACACAAGTGCGAAAAGTGGTTTTTCCACACTAATACAAGTGCAAAAGTGGTTTCCTACACCAACACAAGTGCGAAAAGTGGTTTTGCTACACTAATACAAGTGCGAAAAGTGGTTTCCGACACCAACACAAGTGCGAAAAGTGGTTTTTCAACACTAACACAAGTGCGAAAAGTGGTTTTTCCACACTAATACAAGTGCAAAAGTGGTTTCCTGCACCAACACAAGTGCGAAAAGTGGTTTTTCAACACTAACACAAGTGCGAAAAGTGCTTTTTCAACACTATCACAAGTGCAAAAAGTGTTTTTTCTACACTAATACAAGTGCAAAAGTGGTTTCCTGCACCAACACAAGTGCGAAAAGTGGTTTTTCAACACTATCACAAGTGCAAAAAGTGTTTTTTCCACACTAATACAAGTGCAAAAGTGGTTTCCTGCACTAACACAAGTGCGAAAAGTGGTTTTTCAACACTATCACAAGTGCAAAAAGTGTTTTTTTCCACACTAATACAAGTGCAAAAGTGGTTTCCTGCACCAACACAAGTTTGAAAAGTGGTTTTTCAACACTAACACAAGTGTGAAAAGTGGTTTTTCAACACCAACACAAGTGCGAAAAGTGGTTTTTCCACACTAATACAAGTGCAAAAGTGGTTTCCTGCACCAACACAAGTGCGAAAAGTGGTTTTTCAACACGAACACAAGTGCGAAAAGTGGTTTTTCGACACTATCACAAGTGCAAAAAGTGTTTTTTCCACACTAATACAAGTGCAAAAGTGGTTTCCTGCATCAACACAAGTGCGAAAAGTGGTTTTTCAACACTAACACAAGTGCGAAAAGTGGTTTTTCAACACTAACACAAGTGCGAAAAGTGTTTTTTCCACACTAATATAAGTGCAAAAGTGGTTTCCTGGACCAACACAAGTGCGAAAAGTGGTTTTTCAACACTAACACAAGTGCGAAAAGTGGTTTCTCCACACTAATACAAGTCCGAAAAGTGGTTTCCTACACCAACACAAGTGCAAAAAGTGGGTTTTCAACACTAACACAAGTGTGAAAAGTGGTTTCCTCCACCAACACAAGTGCAAAAGTGGTTTCCTGCACCAACACAAGTGCGAAAAGTGGTTTTTCAACACGAACACAAGTGCGAAAAGTGGTTTTTCGACACTATCACAAGTGCAAAAAGTGTTTTTTCCACACTAATACAAGTGCAAAAGTGGTTTCCTGCATCAACACAAGTGCGAAAAGTGGTTTTTCAACACTAACACAAGTGCGAAAAGTGGTTTTTCAACACTAACACAAGTGCGAAAAGTGTTTTTTCCACACTAATATAAGTGCAAAAGTGGTTTCCTGGACCAACACAAGTGCGAAAAGTGGTTTTTCAACACTAACACAAGTGCGAAAAGTGGTTTTGCCACACTAATACAAGTGCGAAAAGTGGTTTCCTACACCAACACAAGTGCAAAAAGTGGGTTTTCAACACTAACACAAGTGTGAAAAGTGGTTTCCTCCACCAACACAAGTGCGAAAAGTGTTTTTTCAACACTAACACAAGTGCGAAAAGTGGTTTCCGACACCAACACAAGTGCGAAAAGTGGTTTTTCAACACTAACACAAGTGCGAAAAGTGGTTTTTCCACACTAATACAAGTGCAAAAGTGGTTTCCTGCACCAACACAAGTGCGAAAAGTGGTTTTTCAACACTAACACAAGTGCGAAAAGTGGTTTTTCCACACTAATACAAGTGCAAAAGTGGTTTCCTGCACCAACACAAGTGCGAAAAGTGGTTTTTCAACACTAACACAAGTGCGAAAAGTGCTTTTTCAACACTATCACAAGTGCAAAAAGTGTTTTTTCTACACTAATACAAGTGCAAAAGTGGTTTCCTGCACCAACACAAGTTTGAAAAGTGGTTTTTCAACACTAACACAAGTGTGAAAGGTGGTTTTTCAACACCAACACAAGTGCGAAAAGTGGTTTTTCCACACTAATACAAGTGCAAAAGTGGTTTCCTGCACCAACACAAGTGCGAAAAGTGGTTTTTCAACACCAACACAAGCGCGATATGTGGTTTTTCAACACTAACACAAGTGCGAAAAGTGGTTTTTCAACACTACCACAAGTGCAAAAAGTGTTTTTTCCACACTAATACAAGTGCAAAAGTGGTTTCCTGCACCAACACAAGTGTGAAAAGTGGTTTTTCAACACTAACACAAGTGCGAAAAGTGGTTTTTCAACACTAACACAAGTGCGAAAAGTGGTTTTTCCACACTTATACAAGTGCAAAAGTGGTTTCCTGCACCAACACAAGTGCGAAAAGTGGTTTTTCAACACGAACACAAGTGCGAAAAGTGGTTTTTCGACACTATCACAAGTGCAAAAAGTGTTTTTTCCACACTAATACAAGTGCAAAAGTGGTTTCCTGCACCAACACAAGTGCGAAAAGTGGTTTTTCAACACTAACACAAGTGCGAAAAGTGGTTTTTCAACACTAACACAAGTGCGAAAAGTGTTTTTTCCACACTAATATAAGTGCAAAAGTGGTTTCCTGGACCAACACAAGTGCGAAAAGTGTTTTTTCAACACTAACACAAGTGCGAAAAGTGGTTTCTCCACACTAATACAAGTCCGAAAAGTGGTTTCCTACACCAACACAAGTGCGAAAAGTGGTTTTGCCACACTAATACAAGTGCAAAAAGTGGTTTCCTACACCAACACAAGTGCGAAAAGTGGGTTTTCAACACTAACACAAGTGCGAAAAGTGGTTTCCTCCACCAACACAAGTGCGAAAAGTGTTTTTTCAACACTAACACAAGTGCGAAAAGTGGTTTCCGACACCAACACAAGTGCGAAAAGTGGTTTTTCAACACTAACACAAGTGCGAAAAGTGGTTTTTCCACACTAATACAAGTGCAAAAGTGGTTTCCTGCACCAACACAAGTGCGAAAAGTGGTTTTTCAACACTAACACAAGTGCGAAAAGTGGTTTTTCAACACTAACACAAGTGCGAAAAGTGTTTTTTCCACACTAATATAAGTGCAAAAAGTGTTTTTTCCACACTAATACAAGTGCAAAAGTGGTTTCCTGCACCAACACAAGTGTGAAAAGTGGTTTTTCAACACTAACACAAGTGCGAAAAGTGGCTTTTCAACACTAACACAAGTGCGAAAAGTGTTTTTTCCACACTAATATAAGTGCAAAAGTGGTTTCCTGGACCAACACAAGTGCGAAAAGTGGTTTTTCAACACTAACATAAGTGCGAAAAGTGGTTTTTCAACACTATCACAAGTCCGAAAAGGGGTTTCCTACACCAACACAAGTGCGAAAAGTGGTTTTGCCACACTAATACAAGTGCGAAAAGTGGTTTCCGACACCAACACAAGTGCGAAAAGTGGTTTTTCAACACTAACACAAGTGCGAAAAGTGGTTTTTCCACACTAATACAAGTGCAAAAGTGGTTTCCTGCACCAACACAAGTGCGAAAAGTGGTTTTTCAACACTAACACAAGTGCGAAAAGTGCTTTTTCAACACTATCACAAGTGCAAAAAGTGTTTTTTCTACACTAATACAAGTGCAAAAGTGGTTTCCTGCACCAACACAAGTGCGAAAAGTGGTTTTTCAACACTATCACAAGTGCAAAAAGTGTTTTTTCCACACTAATACAAGTGCAAAAGTGGTTTCCTGCACTAACACAAGTGCGAAAAGTGGTTTTTCAACACTATCACAAGTGCAAAAATTGTTTTTTCCACACTAATACAAGTGCAAAAGTGGTTTCCTGCACCAACACAAGTTTGAAAAGTGGTTTTTCAACACTAACACAAGTGTGAAAAGTGGTTTTTCAACACCAACACAAGTGCGAAAAGTGGTTTTTCCACACTAATACAAGTGCAAAAGTGGTTTCCTGCACCAACACAAGTGCGAAAAGTGGTTTTGCCACACTAATACAAGTGCCAAAAGTGGTTTCCTACACCAACACAAGTGCAAAAAGTGGGTTTTCAACACTAACACAAGTGCGAAAAGTGGTTTCCTCCACCAACACAAGTGCGAAAAGTGTTTTTTCAACACTAACACAAGTGCGAAAAGTGGTTTCCGACACCAACACAAGTGCGAAAAGTGGTTTTTCAACACTAACACAAGTGCGAAAAGTGGTTTTTCCACACTAATACAAGTGCAAAAGTGGTTTCCTGCACCAACACAAGTGCGAAAAGTGGTTTTTCAACACTAACACAAGTGCGAAAAGTGCTTTTTCAACACTATCACAAGTGCAAAAAGTGTTTTTTCTACACTAATACAAGTGCAAAAGTGGTTTCCTGCACCAACACAAGTGCGAAAAGTGGTTTTTCAACACTAACACAAGTGCGAAAAGTGGTTTTTCAACACTATCACAAGTGCAAAAAGTGTTTTTTCCACACTAATACAAGTGCAAAAGTGGTTTCCTGCACCAACACAAGTTTGAAAAGTGGTTTTTCAACACTAACACAAGTGTGAAAAGTGGTTTTTCAACACCAACACAAGTGCGAAAAGTGGTTTTTCCACACTAATACAAGTGCAAAAGTGGTTTCCTGCACCAACACAAGTGCGAAAAGTGGTTTTTCAACACCAACACAAGCGCGATAAGTGGTTTTTCAACACTAACACAAGTGCGAAAAGTGGTTTTTCAACACTATCACAAGTGCAAAAAGTGTTTTTTCCACACTAATACAAGTGCAAAAGTGGTTTCCTGCACCAACACAAGTGTGAAAAGTGGTTTTTCAACACTAACACAAGTGCGAAAAGTGGTTTTTCAACACTAACACAAGTGCAAAAAGTGGTTTTTCAGCACTAACACAAGTGCGAAAAGTGGTTTTCCCACACTAATACAAGTGCGAACGAAAAGTGGTTTCCTTCACCAACACAAGTGCGAAAAGTGGTTTCCTACACCAACACAAGTGCCAAAAGTGGGATTTTCAACACTAACACAAGTGCGAAAAGTGGCTTTTCCAAACTAATACAAGTGCGAAAAGTGGTTTCCTACACCAACACAAGTGCGAAAAGTGGTTTTTCCGCACTAATACAAGTCCGAAAAGTGGTTTCCTACACCAACACAAGTGCGAAAAGTGGTTTTGCCACACTAATACAAGTGCAAAAAGTGGTTTCCTACACCAACACAAGTGCGAAAAGTGGGTTTTCAACACTAACACAAGTGCGAAAAGTGGTTTCCTCCACCAACACATGTGCGAAAAGTGTTTTTTCAACACTAACACAAGTGCGAAAAGTGGTTTCCGACACCAACACAAGTGTGAAAAAGTGGTTTTTCAACACTAACACAAGTGCGAAAAGTGGTTTTTCCACACTAATACAAGTGCAAAAGTGGTTTCCTGCACCAACACAAGTGCGAAAAGTGGTTTTTCAACACTAACACAAGTGCGAAAAGTGGTTTTTCAACACTATCACAAGTGCAAAAAGTGGTTTTCCACACTAATACAAGTGCAAAAGTGGTTTCCTGCATCAACACAAGTGCGAAAAGTGGTTTTTCAACACTAACACAAGTGCGAAAAGTGGTTTTTCAACACTAACACAAGTGCGAAAAGTGTTTTTTCCACACTAATATAAGTGCAAAAGTGGTTTCCTGGACCAACACAAGTGCGAAAAGTGGTTTTTCAACACTAACACAAGTGCGAAAAGTGGTTTCTCCACACTAATACAAGTCCGAAAAGTGGTTTCCTACACCAACACAAGTGCGAAAAGTGGTTTTGCCACACTAATACAAGTGCGAAAAGTGGTTTCCTACACCAACACAAGTGCAAAAAGTGGGTTTTCAACACTAACACAAGTGCGAAAAGTGGTTTCCTCCACCAACACAAGTGCGAAAAGTGTTTTTTCAACACTAACACAAGTGCGAAAAGTGGTTTCCGACACCAACACAAGTGCGAAAAGTGGTTTTTCAACACTAACACAAGTGCGAAAAGTGGTTTTTCCACACTAATACAAGTGCAAAAGTGGTTTCCTGCACCAACACAAGTGCGAAAAGTGGTTTTTCAACATTAACACAAGTGCGAAAAGTGGTTTTTCCACACTAATACAAGTGCAAAAGTGGTTTCCTGCACCAACACAAGTGTGAAAAGTGGTTTTTCAACACTAACACAAGTGTGAAAAGTGGTTTTTCAACACCAACACAAGTGCGAAAAGTGGTTTTTCCACACTAATACAAGTGCAAAAGTGGTTTCCTGCACCAACACAAGTGCGAAAAGTGGTTTTTCAACACCAACACAAGCGCGGTATGTGGTTTTTCAACACTAACACAAGTGCGAAAAGTGGTTTTTCAACACTACCACAAGTGCAAAAAGTGTTTTTTCCACACTAATACAAGTACAAAAGTGGTTTCCTGCACCAACACAAGTGTGAAAAGTGGTTTTTCAACACTAACACAAGTGCGAAAAGTGGTTTTTCAACACTAACACAAGTGCAAAAAGTGTTTTTTCCACACTAATACAAGTGCAAAAGTGGTTTCCTGCACCAACACAAGTGCGAAAAGTGGTTTTTCAACACTAACACAAGTGCGAAAAGTGGTTTTTCAACACTAACACAAGTGCGAAAAGTGTTTTTTCCACACTAATATAAGTGCAAAAGTGGTTTCCTGGACCAACACAAGTGCGAAAAGTGGTTTTTCAACACTAACACAAGTGCGAAAAGTGTTTTTTCCACACTAATACAAGTGCAAAAGTGGTTTCCTGCACCAACACAAGTGCGAAAAGTGGTTTTTCAACACTAACACAAGTGCGAAAAGTGGTTTTTCAACACTAACACAAGTGCGAAAAGTGTTTTTTCCACACTAATATAAGTGCAAAAGTGGTTTCCTGGACCAACACAAGTGCGAAAAGTGGTTTTTCAACACTAACACAAGTGCGAAAAGTGGTTTCTCCACACTAATACAAGTCCGAAAAGTGGTTTCCTACACCAACACAAGTGCGAAAAGTGGTTTTGCCACACTAATACAAGTGCGAAAAGTGGTTTCCTACACCAACACAAGTGCGAAAAGTGGGTTTTCAACACTAACACAAGTGCGAAAAGTGGTTTCCTCCACCAACACAAGTGCGAAAAGTGTTTTTTCAACACTAACACAAGTGCGAAAAGTGGTTTCCGACACCAACACAAGTGCGAAAAGTGGTTTTTCAACACTAACACAAGTGCGAAAAGTGGTTTTTCCACACTAATACAAGTGCAAAAGTGGTTTCCTGCACCAACACAAGTGCGAAAAGTGGTTTTTCAACACTAACACAAGTGCGAAAAGTGGTTTTTCAACACTAACACAAGTGCGAAAAGTGTTTTTTCCACACTAATATAAGTGCAAAAAGTGTTTTTTCCACACTAATACAAGTGCAAAAGTGGTTTCCTGCACCAACACAAGTGTGAAAAGTGGTTTTTCAACACTAACACAAGTGCGAAAAGTGGCTTTTCAACACTAACACAAGTGCGAAAAGTGTTTTTTCCACACTAATATAAGTGCAAAAGTGGTTTCCTGGACCAACACAAGTGCGAAAAGTGGTTTTTCAACACTAACACAAGTGCGAAAAGTGGTTTCTCCACACTAATACAAGTCCGAAAAGGGGTTTCCTACACCAACACAAGTGCGAAAAGTGGTTTTGCCACACTAATACAAGTGCGAAAAGTGGTTTCCGACACCAACACAAGTGCGAAAAGTGGTTTTTCAACACTAACACAAGTGCGAAAAGTGGTTTTTCCACACTAATACAAGTGCAAAAGTGGTTTCCTGCACCAACACAAGTGCGAAAAGTGGTTTTTCAACACTAACACAAGTGCGAAAAGTGCTTTTTCAACACTATCACAAGTGCAAAAAGTGTTTTTTCTACACTAATACAAGTGCAAAAGTGGTTTCCTGCACCAACACAAGTGCGAAAAGTGGTTTTTCAACACTATCACAAGTGCAAAAAGTGTTTTTTCCACACTAATACAAGTGCAAAAGTGGTTTCCTGCACTAACACAAGTGCGAAAAGTGGTTTTTCAACACTATCACAAGTGCAAAAAGTGTTTTTTCCACACTAATACAAGTGCAAAAGTGGTTTCCTGCACCAACACAAGTTTAAAAAGTGGTTTTTCAACACTAACACAAGTGTGAAAAGTGGTTTTTCAACACCAACACAAGTGCGAAAAGTGGTTTTTCCACACTAATACAAGTGCAAAAGTGGTTTCCTGCACCAACACAAGTGCGAAAAGTGGTTTTGCCACACTAATACAAGTGCCAAAAGTGGTTTCCTACACCAACACAAGTGCAAAAAGTGGGTTTTCAACACTAACACAAGTGCGAAAAGTGGTTTCCGACACCAACACAAGTGCGAAAAGTGTTTTTTCAACACTAACACAAGTGCGAAAAGTGGTTTCCGACACCAACACAAGTGCGAAAAGTGGTTTTTCAACACTAACACAAGTGCGAAAAGTGGTTTTTCCACACTAATACAAGTGCAAAAGTGGTTTCCTGCACCAACACAAGTGCGAAAAGTGGTTTTTCAACACTAACACAAGTGCGAAAAGTGCTTTTTCAACACTATCACAAGTGCAAAAAGTGTTTTTTCTACACTAATACAAGTGCAAAAGTGGTTTCCTGCACCAACACAAGTGCGAAAAGTGGTTTTTCAACACTAACACAAGTGCGAAAAGTGGTTTTTCAACACTATCACAAGTGCAAAAAGTGTTTTTTCCACACTAATACAAGTGCAAAAGTGGTTTCCTGCACCAACACAAGTTTGAAAAGTGGTTTTTCAACACTAACACAAGTGTGAAAAGTGGTTTTTCAACACCAACACAAGTGCGAAAAGTGGTTTTTCCACACTAATACAAGTGCAAAAGTGGTTTCCTGCACCAACACAAGTGCGAAAAGTGGTTTTTCAACACCAACACAAGCGCGATAAGTGGTTTTTCAACACTAACACAAGTGCGAAAAGTGGTTTTTCAACACTATCACAAGTGCAAAAAGTGTTTTTTCCACACTAATACAAGTGCAAAAGTGGTTTCCTGCACCAACACAAGTGTGAAAAGTGGTTTTTCAACACTAACACAAGTGCGAAAAGTGGTTTTTCAACACTAACACAAGTGCGAAAAGTGGTTTTTCAACACTAACACAAGTGCGAAAAGTGGTTTTCCCACACTAATACAAGTGCGAAAAGTGGTTTCCTTCACCAACACAAGTGCGAAAAGTGGTTTCCTACACCAACACAAGTGCGAAAAGTGGGATTTTCAACACTAACACAAGTGCGAAAAGTGGCTTTTCCAAACTAATACAAGTGCGAAAAGTGGTTTCCTACACCAACACAAGTGCGAAAAGTGGTTTTTCCGCACTAATACAAGTCCGAAAAGTGGTTTCCTACACCAACACAAGTGCGAAAAGTGGTTTTGCCACACTAATACAAGTGCAAAAAGTGGTTTCCTACACCAACACAAGTGCGAAAAGTGGGTTTTCAACACTAACACAAGTGCGAAAAGTGGTTTCCTCCACCAACACATGTGCGAAAAGTGTTTTTTCAACACTAACACAAGTGCGAAAAGTGGTTTCCGACACCAACACAAGTGTGAAAAGTGGTTTTTCAACACTAACACAAGTGCGAAAAGTGGTTTTTCCACACTAATACAAGTGCAAAAGTGGTTTCCTGCACCAACACAAGTGCGAAAAGTGGTTTTTCAACACTAACACAAGTGCGAAAAGTGGTTTTTCAACACTATCACAAGTGCAAAAAGTGTTTTTTCTACACTAATACAAGTGCAAAAGTGGTTTCCTGCACCAACACAAGTGCGAAAAGTGGTTTTTCAACACTAACACAAGTGCGAAAAGTGGTTTTTCAACACTATCACAAGTGCAAAAAGTGTTTTTCCACACTAATACAAGTGCAAAAGTGGTTTCCTGCACCAACACAAGTTTGAAAAGTGGTTTTTCAACACTAACACAAGTGCGAAAAGTGGTTTTTCAACACTAACACAAGTGCGAAAAGTGGTTTTTCCACACTAATACAAGTGCAAAAGTGGTTTCCTGCACCAACACAAGTGCGAAAAGTGGTTTTTCAACACCAACACAAGTGCGAAAAGTGGTTTTTCAACACTAACACAAGTGCGAAAAGTGGTTTTTCAACACTATCACAAGTGCAAAAAGTGTTTTTTCCACACTAATACAAGTGCAAAAGTGGTTTCCTGCACCAACACAAGTGCGAAAAGTGGTTTTTCAACACTAACACAAGTGCGAAAAGTGGTTTTTCAACACGAACACAAGTGCGAAAAGTGGTTTTTCAACACTAACACAAGTGTGAAAAGTGGTTTTCCACACTAATACAAGTGCAAAAGTGGTTTCCTGCACCAACACAAGTGCGAAAAGTGGTTTTTCAACACCAACACAAGTGCGAAAAGTGGTTTTTCAACACTAACACAAGTGCGAAAAGTGGTTTTTCCACACTTATACAAGTGCAAAAGTGGTTTCCTGCACCAACACAAGTGCGAAAAGTGGTTTTTCAACACGAACACAAGTGCGAAAAGTGGTTTTTCGACACTATCACAAGTGCAAAAAGTGTTTTTTCCACACTAATACAAGTGCAAAAGTGGTTTCCTGCATCAACACAAGTGCGAAAAGTGGTTTTTCAACACTAACACAAGTGCGAAAAGTGGTTTTTCAACACTAACACAAGTGCGAAAAGTGTTTTTTCCACACTAATATAAGTGCAAAAGTGGTTTCCTGGACCAACACAAGTGCGAAAAGTGGTTTTTCAACACTAACACAAGTGCGAAAAGTGGTTTCTCCACACTAATACAAGTCCGAAAAGTGGTTTCCTACACCAACACAAGTGCGAAAAGTGGTTTTGCCACACTAACACAAGTGCGAAAAGTGGTTTCCTACACCAACACAAGTGCAAAAAGTGGGTTTTCAACACTAACACAAGTGCGAAAAGTGGTTTCCTCCACCAACGCAAGTGCGAAAAGTGTTTTTTCAACACTAACACAAGTGCGAAAAGTGGTTTCCGACACCAACACAAGTGCGAAAAGTGGTTTTTCAACACTAACACAAGTGCGAAAAGTGGTTTTTCCACACTAATACAAGTGCAAAAGTGGTTTCCTGCACCAACACAAGTGCGAAAAGTGGTTTTTCAACACTAACACAAGTGCGAAAAGTGGTTTTTCCACACTAATACAAGTGCAAAAGTGGTTTCCTGCACCAACACAAGTGCGAAAAGTGGTTTTTCAACACTAACACAAGTGCGAAAAGTGGTTTTTCAACACTAACACAAGTGCGAAAAGTGGTTTTTCCACACTAATACAAGTGCAAAAGTGGTTTCCTGCACCAACACAAGTGCGAAAAGTGGTTTTTCAACATTAACACAAGTGCGAAAAGTGGTTTTTCCACACTAATACAAGTGCAAAAGTGGTTTCCTGCACCAACACAAGTGCGAAAAGTGGTTTTTCAACACTAACACAAGTGTGAAAAGTGGTTTTTCAACACCAACACAAGTGCGAAAAGTGGTTTTTCCACACTAATACAAGTGCAAAAGTGGTTTCCTGCACCAACACAAGTGCGAAAAGTGGTTTTTCAACACCAACACAAGCGCGGTATGTGGTTTTTCAACACTAACACAAGTGCGAAAAGTGGTTTTTCAACACTACCACAAGTGCAAAAAGTGTTTTTTCCACACTAATACAAGTACAAAAGTGGTTTCCTGCACCAACACAAGTGTGAAAAGTGGTTTTTCAACACTAACACAAGTGCGAAAAGTGGTTTTTCAACACTAACACAAGTGCAAAAAGTGTTTTTTCCACACTAATACAAGTGCAAAAGTGGTTTCCTGCACCAACACAAGTGCGAAAAGTGGTTTTTCAACACTAACACAAGTGCGAAAAGTGGTTTTTCAACACTAACACAAGTGCGAAAAGTGTTTTTTCCACACTAATATAAGTGCAAAAGTGGTTTCCTGGACCAACACAAGTGCGAAAAGTGGTTTTTCAACACTAACACAAGTGCGAAAAGTGTTTTTTCCACACTAATACAAGTGCAAAAGTGGTTTCCTGCACCAACACAAGTGCGAAAAGTGGTTTTTCAACACTAACACAAGTGCGAAAAGTGGTTTTTCAACACTAACACAAGTGCGAAAAGTGTTTTTTCCACACTAATATAAGTGCAAAAGTGGTTTCCTGGACCAACACAAGTGCGAAAAGTGGTTTTTCAACACTAACACAAGTGCGAAAAGTGGTTTCTCCACACTAATACAAGTCCGAAAAGTGGTTTCCTACACCAACACAAGTGCGAAAAGTGGTTTTGCCACACTAATACAAGTGCGAAAAGTGGTTTCCTACACCAACACAAGTGCGAAAAGTGGGTTTTCAACACTAACACAAGTGCGAAAAGTGGTTTCCTCCACCAACACAAGTGCGAAAAGTGTTTTTTCAACACTAACACAAGTGCGAAAAGTGGTTTCCGACACCAACACAAGTGCGAAAAGTGGTTTTTCAACACTAACACAAGTGCGAAAAGTGGTTTTTCCACACTAATACAAGTGCAAAAGTGGTTTCCTGCACCAACACAAGTGCGAAAAGTGGTTTTTCAACACTAACACAAGTGCGAAAAGTGGTTTTTCAACACTAACACAAGTGCGAAAAGTGTTTTTTCCACACTAATATAAGTGCAAAAAGTGTTTTTTCCACACTAATACAAGTGCAAAAGTGGTTTCCTGCACCAACACAAGTGTGAAAAGTGGTTTTTCAACACTAACACAAGTGCGAAAAGTGGCTTTTCAACACTAACACAAGTGCGAAAAGTGTTTTTTCCACACTAATATAAGTGCAAAAGTGGTTTCCTGGACCAACACAAGTGCGAAAAGTGGTTTTTCAACACTAACACAAGTGCGAAAAGTGGTTTCTCCACACTAATACAAGTCCGAAAAGGGGTTTCCTACACCAACACAAGTGCGAAAAGTGGTTTTGCCACACTAATACAAGTGCGAAAAGTGGTTTCCGACACCAACACAAGTGCGAAAAGTGGTTTTTCAACACTAACACAAGTGCGAAAAGTGGTTTTTCCACACTAATACAAGTGCAAAAGTGGTTTCCTGCACCAACACAAGTGCGAAAAGTGGTTTTTCAACACTAACACAAGTGCGAAAAGTGCTTTTTCAACACTATCACAAGTGCAAAAAGTGTTTTTTCTACACTAATACAAGTGCAAAAGTGGTTTCCTGCACCAACACAAGTGCGAAAAGTGGTTTTTCAACACTATCACAAGTGCAAAAAGTGTTTTTTCCACACTAATACAAGTGCAAAAGTGGTTTCCTGCACTAACACAAGTGCGAAAAGTGGTTTTTCAACACTATCACAAGTGCAAAAAGTGTTTTTTCCACACTAATACAAGTGCAAAAGTGGTTTCCTGCACCAACACAAGTTTGAAAAGTGGTTTTTCAACACTAACACAAGTGTGAAAAGTGGTTTTTCAACACCAACACAAGTGCGAAAAGTGGTTTTTCCACACTAATACAAGTGCAAAAGTGGTTTCCTGCACCAACACAAGTGCGAAAAGTGGTTTTGCCACACTAATGCAAGTGCCAAAAGTGGTTTCCTACACCAACACAAGTGCAAAAAGTGGGTTTTCAACACTAACACAAGTGCGAAAAGTGGTTTCCGACACCAACACAAGTGCGAAAAGTGTTTTTTCAACACTAACACAAGTGCGAAAAGTGGTTTCCGACACCAACACAAGTGCGAAAAGTGGTTTTTCAACACTAACACAAGTGCGAAAAGTGGTTTTTCCACACTAATACAAGTGCAAAAGTGGTTTCCTGCACCAACACAAGTGCGAAAAGTGGTTTTTCAACACTAACACAAGTGCGAAAAGTGCTTTTTCAACACTATCACAAGTGCAAAAAGTGTTTTTTCTACACTAATACAAGTGCAAAAGTGGTTTCCTGCACCAACACAAGTGCGAAAAGTGGTTTTTCAACACTAACACAAGTGCGAAAAGTGGTTTTTCAACACTATCACAAGTGCAAAAAGTGTTTTTTCCACACTAATACAAGTGCAAAAGTGGTTTCCTGCACCAACACAAGTTTGAAAAGTGGTTTTTCAACACTAACACAAGTGTGAAAAGTGGTTTTTCAACACCAACACAAGTGCGAAAAGTGGTTTTTCCACACTAATACAAGTGCAAAAGTGGTTTCCTGCACCAACACAAGTGCGAAAAGTGGTTTTTCAACACCAACACAAGCGCGATAAGTGGTTTTTCAACACTAACACAAGTGCGAAAAGTGGTTTTTCAACACTATCACAAGTGCAAAAAGTGTTTTTTCCACACTAATACAAGTGCAAAAGTGGTTTCCTGCACCAACACAAGTGTGAAAAGTGGTTTTTCAACACTAACACAAGTGCGAAAAGTGGTTTTTCAACACTAACACAAGTGCGAAAAGTGGTTTTTCAACACTAACACAAGTGCGAAAAGTGGTTTTCCCACACTAATACAAGTGCGAAAAGTGGTTTCCTTCACCAACACAAGTGCGAAAAGTGGTTTCCTACACCAACACAAGTGCGAAAAGTGGGATTTTCAACACTAACACAAGTGCGAAAAGTGGCTTTTCCAAACTAATACAAGTGCGAAAAGTGGTTTCCTACACCAACACAAGTGCGAAAAGTGGTTTTTCCGCACTAATACAAGTCCGAAAAGTGGTTTCCTACACCAACACAAGTGCGAAAAGTGGTTTTGCCACACTAATACAAGTGCAAAAAGTGGTTTCCTACACCAACACAAGTGCGAAAAGTGGGTTTTCAACACTAACACAAGTGCGAAAAGTGGTTTCCTCCACCAACACATGTGCGAAAAGTGTTTTTTCAACACTAACACAAGTGCGAAAAGTGGTTTCCGACACCAACACAAGTGTGAAAAGTGGTTTTTCAACACTAACACAAGTGCGAAAAGTGGTTTTTCCACACTAATACAAGTGCAAAAGTGGTTTCCTGCACCAACACAAGTGCGAAAAGTGGTTTTTCAACACTAACACAAGTGCGAAAAGTGGTTTTTCAACACTATCACAAGTGCAAAAAGTGTTTTTTCTACACTAATACAAGTGCAAAAGTGGTTTCCTGCACCAACACAAGTGCGAAAAGTGGTTTTTCAACACTAACACAAGTGCGAAAAGTGGTTTTTCAACACTATCACAAGTGCAAAAAGTGTTTTTCCACACTAATACAAGTGCAAAAGTGGTTTCCTGCACCAACACAAGTTTGAAAAGTGGTTTTTCAACACTAACACAAGTGCGAAAAGTGGTTTTTCAACACTAACACAAGTGCGAAAAGTGGTTTTTCCACACTAATACAAGTGCAAAAGTGGTTTCCTGCACCAACACAAGTGCGAAAAGTGGTTTTTCAACACCAACACAAGTGCGAAAAGTGGTTTTTCAACACTAACACAAGTGCGAAAAGTGGTTTTTCAACACTATCACAAGTGCAAAAAGTGTTTTTTCCACACTAATACAAGTGCAAAAGTGGTTTCCTGCACCAACACAAGTGCGAAAAGTGGTTTTTCAACACTAACACAAGTGCGAAAAGTGGTTTTTCAACACGAACACAAGTGCGAAAAGTGGTTTTTCAACACTAACACAAGTGTGAAAAGTGGTTTTCCACACTAATACAAGTGCAAAAGTGGTTTCCTGCACCAACACAAGTGCGAAAAGTGGTTTTTCAACACCAACACAAGTGCGAAAAGTGGTTTTTCAACACTAACACAAGTGCGAAAAGTGGTTTTTCCACACTTATACAAGTGCAAAAGTGGTTTCCTGCACCAACACAAGTGCGAAAAGTGGTTTTTCAACACGAACACAAGTGCGAAAAGTGGTTTTTCGACACTATCACAAGTGCAAAAAGTGTTTTTTCCACACTAATACAAGTGCAAAAGTGGTTTCCTGCATCAACACAAGTGCGAAAAGTGGTTTTTCAACACTAACACAAGTGCGAAAAGTGGTTTTTCAACACTAACACAAGTGCGAAAAGTGTTTTTTCCACACTAATATAAGTGCAAAAGTGGTTTCCTGGACCAACACAAGTGCGAAAAGTGGTTTTTCAACACTAACACAAGTGCGAAAAGTGGTTTCTCCACACTAATACAAGTCCGAAAAGTGGTTTCCTACACCAACACAAGTGCGAAAAGTGGTTTTGCCACACTAACACAAGTGCGAAAAGTGGTTTCCTACACCAACACAAGTGCAAAAAGTGGGTTTTCAACACTAACACAAGTGCGAAAAGTGGTTTCCTCCACCAACGCAAGTGCGAAAAGTGTTTTTTCAACACTAACACAAGTGCGAAAAGTGGTTTCCGACACCAACACAAGTGCGAAAAGTGGTTTTTCAACACTAACACAAGTGCGAAAAGTGGTTTTTCCACACTAATACAAGTGCAAAAGTGGTTTCCTGCACCAACACAAGTGCGAAAAGTGGTTTTTCAACACTAACACAAGTGCGAAAAGTGGTTTTTCCACACTAATACAAGTGCAAAAGTGGTTTCCTGCACCAACACAAGTGCGAAAAGTGGTTTTTCAACACTAACACAAGTGCGAAAAGTGCTTTTTCAACACTATCACAAGTGCAAAAAGTGTTTTTTCTACACTAATACAAGTGCAAAAGTGGTTTCCTGCACCAACACAAGTTTGAAAAGTGGTTTTTCAACACTAACACAAGTGTGAAAAGTGGTTTTTCAACACCAACACAAGTGCGAAAAGTGGTTTTTCCACACTAATACAAATGCAAAAGTGGTTTCCTGCACCAACACAAGTGCGAAAAGTGGTTTTTCAACACCAACACAAGCGCGATAAGTGGTTTTTCAACACTAACACAAGTGCGAAAAGTGGTTTTTCAACACTACCACAAGTGCAAAAAGTGTTTTTTCCACACTAATACAAGTGCAAAAGTGGTTTCCTGCACCAACACAAGTGTGAAAAGTGGTTTTTCAACACTAACACAAGTGCGAAAAGTGGTTTTTCAACACTAACACAAGTGTGAAAAGTGGTTTTTCCACACTAATACAAGTGCAAAAGTGGTTTCCTACACCAACACAAGTGCGAAAAGTGGTTTTGCCACACTAATACAAGTGCGAAAAGTGGTTTCCGACACCAACACAAGTGCGAAAAGTGGTTTTTCAACACTAACACAAGTGCGAAAAGTGGTTTTTCCACACTAATACAAGTGCAAAAGTGGTTTCCTGCACCAACACAAGTGCGAAAAGTGGTTTTTCAACACTAACACAAGTGCGAAAAGTGCTTTTTCAACACTATCACAAGTGCAAAAAGTGTTTTTTCTACACTAATACAAGTGCAAAAGTGGTTTCCTGCACCAACACAAGTGCGAAAAGTGGTTTTTCAACACTATCACAAGTGCAAAAAGTGTTTTTTCCACACTAATACAAGTGCAAAAGTGGTTTCCTGCACTAACACAAGTGCGAAAAGTGGTTTTTCAACACTATCACAAGTGCAAAAAGTGTTTTTTCCACACTAATACAAGTGCAAAAGTGGTTTCCTGCACCAACACAAGTTTGAAAAGTGGTTTTTCAACACTAACACAAGTGTGAAAAGTGGTTTTTCAACACCAACACAAGTGCAAAAAGTGGTTTTTCCACACTAATACAAGTGCAAAAGTGGTTTCCTGCACCAACACAAGTGCGAAAAGTGGTTTTTCAACACGAACACAAGTGCGAAAAGTGGTTTTTCGACACTATCACAAGTGCAAAAAGTGTTTTTTCCACACTAATACAAGTGCAAAAGTGGTTTCCTGCATCAACACAAGTGCGAAAAGTGGTTTTTCAACACTAACACAAGTGCGAAAAGTGGTTTTTCAACACTAACACAAGTGCGAAAAGTGTTTTTTCCACACTAATATAAGTGCAAAAGTGGTTTCCTGGACCAACACAAGTGCGAAAAGTGGTTTTTCAACACTAACACAAGTGCGAAAAGTGGTTTCTCCACACTAATACAAGTCCGAAAAGTGGTTTCCTACACCAACACAAGTGCGAAAAGTGGTTTTGCCACACTAATACAAGTGCGAAAAGTGGTTTCCTACACCAACACAAGTGCAAAAAGTGGGTTTTCAACACTAACACAAGTGCGAAAAGTGGTTTCCTCCACCAACACAAGTGCGAAAAGTGTTTTTTCAACACTAACACAAGTGCGAAAAGTGGTTTCCGACACCAACACAAGTGCGAAAAGTGGTTTTTCAACACTAACACAAGTGCGAAAAGTGGTTTTTCCACACTAATACAAGTGCAAAAGTGGTTTCCTGCACCAACACAAGTGCGAAAAGTGGTTTTTCAACACTAACACAAGTGCGAAAAGTGGTTTTTCCACACTAATACAAGTGCAGAAGTGGTTTCCTGCACCAACACAAGTGCGAAAAGTGGTTTTTCAACACTAACACAAGTGCGAAAAGTGGTTTTTCAACACGAACACAAGTGCGAAAAGTGGTTTTTCAACACTAACACAAGTGCGAAAAGTGGTTTTCCACACTAATACAAGTGCAAAAGTGGTTTCCTGCACCAACACAAGTGCGAAAAGTGGTTTTTCAACACCAACACAAGTGCGAAAAGTGGTTTTTCAACACTAACACAAGTGCGAAAAGTGGTTTTTCCACACTTATACAAGTGCAAAAGTGGTTTCCTGCACCAACACAAGTGCGAAAAGTGGTTTTTCAACACGAACACAAGTGCGAAAAGTGGTTTTTCGACACTATCACAAGTGCAAAAAGTGTTTTTTCCACACTAATACAAGTGCAAAAGTGGTTTCCTGCATCAACACAAGTGCGAAAAGTGGTTTTTCAACACTAACACAAGTGCGAAAAGTGGTTTTTCAACACTAACACAAGTGCGAAAAGTGTTTTTTCCACACTAATATAAGTGCAAAAGTGGTTTCCTGGACCAACACAAGTGCGAAAAGTGGTTTTTCAACACTAACACAAGTGCGAAAAGTGGTTTCTCCACACTAATACAAGTCCGAAAAGTGGTTTCCTACACCAACACAAGTGCGAAAAGTGGTTTTGCCACACTAACACAAGTGCGAAAAGTGGTTTCCTACACCAACACAAGTGCAAAAAGTGGGTTTTCAACACTAACACAAGTGCGAAAAGTGGTTTCCTCCACCAACGCAAGTGCGAAAAGTGTTTTTTCAACACTAACACAAGTGCGAAAAGTGGTTTCCGACACCAACACAAGTGCGAAAAGTGGTTTTTCAACACTAACACAAGTGCGAAAAGTGTTTTTTCCACACTAATACAAGTGCAAAAGTGGTTTCCTGCACCAACACAAGTGCGAAAAGTGGTTTTTCAACACTAACACAAGTGCGAAAAGTGGTTTTTCCACACTAATACAAGTGCAAAAGTGGTTTCCTGCACCAACACAAGTGCGAAAAGTGGTTTTTCAACACTAACACAAGTGCGAAAAGTGCTTTTTCAACACTATCACAAGTGCAAAAAGTGTTTTTTCTACACTAATACAAGTGCAAAAGTGGTTTCCTGCACCAACACAAGTTTGAAAAGTGGTTTTTCAACACTAACACAAGTGTGAAAAGTGGTTTTTCAACACCAACACAAGTGCGAAAAGTGGTTTTTCCACACTAATACAAATGCAAAAGTGGTTTCCTGCACCAACACAAGTGCGAAAAGTGGTTTTTCAACACCAACACAAGCGCGATAAGTGGTTTTTCAACACTAACACAAGTGCGAAAAGTGGTTTTTCAACACTACCACAAGTGCAAAAAGTGTTTTTTCCACACTAATACAAGTGCAAAAGTGGTTTCCTGCACCAACACAAGTGTGAAAAGTGGTTTTTCAACACTAACACAAGTGCGAAAAGTGGTTTTTCAACACTAACACAAGTGTGAAAAGTGGTTTTTCCACACTAATACAAGTGCAAAAGTGGTTTCCTACACCAACACAAGTGCGAAAAGTGGTTTTGCCACACTAATACAAGTGCGAAAAGTGGTTTCCGACACCAACACAAGTGCGAAAAGTGGTTTTTCAACACTAACACAAGTGCGAAAAGTGGTTTTTCCACACTAATACAAGTGCAAAAGTGGTTTCCTGCACCAACACAAGTGCGAAAAGTGGTTTTTCAACACTAACACAAGTGCGAAAAGTGCTTTTTCAACACTATCACAAGTGCAAAAAGTGTTTTTTCTACACTAATACAAGTGCAAAAGTGGTTTCCTGCACCAACACAAGTGCGAAAAGTGGTTTTTCAACACTATCACAAGTGCAAAAAGTGTTTTTTCCACACTAATACAAGTGCAAAAGTGGTTTCCTGCACTAACACAAGTGCGAAAAGTGGTTTTTCAACACTATCACAAGTGCAAAAAGTGTTTTTTCCACACTAATACAAGTGCAAAAGTGGTTTCCTGCACCAACACAAGTTTGAAAAGTGGTTTTTCAACACTAACACAAGTGTGAAAAGTGGTTTTTCAACACCAACACAAGTGCAAAAAGTGGTTTTTCCACACTAATACAAGTGCAAAAGTGGTTTCCTGCACCAACACAACTGCGAAAAGTGGTTTTTCAACACGAACACAAGTGCGAAAAGTGGTTTTTCGACACTATCACAAGTGCAAAAAGTGTTTTTTCCACACTAATACAAGTGCAAAAGTGGTTTCCTGCATCAACACAAGTGCGAAAAGTGGTTTTTCAACACTAACACAAGTGCGAAAAGTGGTTTTTCAACACTAACACAAGTGCGAAAAGTGTTTTTTCCACACTAATATAAGTGCAAAAGTGGTTTCCTGGACCAACACAAGTGCGAAAAGTGGTTTTTCAACACTAACACAAGTGCGAAAAGTGGTTTCTCCACACTAATACAAGTCCGAAAAGTGGTTTCCTACACCAACACAAGTGCGAAAAGTGGTTTTGCCACACTAATACAAGTGCGAAAAGTGGTTTCCTACACCAACACAAGTGCAAAAAGTGGGTTTTCAACACTAACACAAGTGCGAAAAGTGGTTTCCTCCACCAACACAAGTGCGAAAAGTGTTTTTTCAACACTAACACAAGTGCGAAAAGTGGTTTCCGACACCAACACAAGTGCGAAAAGTGGTTTTTCAACACTAACACAAGTGCGAAAAGTGGTTTTTCCACACTAATACAAGTGCAAAAGTGGTTTCCTGCACCAACACAAGGGCGAAAAGTGGTTTTTCAACACTAACCCAAGTGCGAAAAGTGGTTTTTCCACACTAATACAAGTGCAAAAGTGGTTTCCTGCACCAACACAAGTGCGAAAAGTGGTTTTTCAACACTAACACAAGTGCGAAAAGTGCTTTTTCAACACTATCACAAGTGCAAAAAGTGTTTTTTCTACACTAATACAAGTGCAAAAGTGGTTTCCTGCACCAACACAAGTGCGAAAAGTGGTTTTTCAACACTATCACAAGTGCAAAAAGTGTTTTTTCCACACTAATACAAGTGCAAAAGTGGTTTCCTGCACTAACACAAGTGCGAAAAGTGGTTTTTCAACACTATCACAAGTGCAAAAAGTGTTTTTTCCACACTAATACAAGTGCAAAAGTGGTTTCCTGCACCAACACAAGTTTGAAAAGTGGTTTTTCAACACTAACACAAGTGTGAAAAGTGGTTTTTCAACACCAACACAAGTGCGAAAAGTGGTTTTTCCACACTAATACAAGTGCAAAAGTGGTTTCCTGCACCAACACAAGTGCGAAAAGTGGTTTTGCCACACTAATGCAAGTGCCAAAAGTGGTTTCCTACACCAACACAAGTGCAAAAAGTGGGTTTTCAACACTAACACAAGTGCGAAAAGTGGTTTCCGACACCAACACAAGTGCGAAAAGTGTTTTTTCAACACTAACACAAGTGCGAAAAGTGGTTTCCGACACCAACACAAGTGCGAAAAGTGGTTTTTCAACACTAACACAAGTGCGAAAAGTGGTTTTTCCACACTAATACAAGTGCAAAAGTGGTTTCCTGCACCAACACAAGTGCGAAAAGTGGTTTTTCAACACTAACACAAGTGCGAAAAGTGCTTTTTCAACACTATCACAAGTGCAAAAAGTGTTTTTTCTACACTAATACAAGTGCAAAAGTGGTTTCCTGCACCAACACAAGTGCGAAAAGTGGTTTTTCAACACTAACACAAGTGCGAAAAGTGGTTTTTCAACACTATCACAAGTGCAAAAAGTGTTTTTTCCACACTAATACAAGTGCAAAAGTGGTTTCCTGCACCAACACAAGTTTGAAAAGTGGTTTTTCAACACTAACACAAGTGTGAAAAGTGGTTTTTCAACACCAACACAAGTGCGAAAAGTGGTTTTTCCACACTAATCCAAGTGCAAAAGTGGTTTCCTGCACCAACACAAGTGCGAAAAGTGGTTTTTCAACACCAACACAAGCGCGATAAGTGGTTTTTCAACACTAACACAAGTGCGAAAAGTGGTTTTTCAACACTATCACAAGTGCAAAAAGTGTTTTTTCCACACTAATACAAGTGCAAAAGTGGTTTCCTGCACCAACACAAGTGTGAAAAGTGGTTTTTCAACACTAACACAAGTGCGAAAAGTGGTTTTTCAACACTAACACAAGTGCGAAAAGTGGTTTTTCAACACTAACACAAGTGCGAAAAGTGGTTTTCCCACACTAATACAAGTGCAAAAGTGGTTTCCTGCACCAACACAAGTGCGAAAAGTGGTTTTTCAACACTAACACAAGTGCGAAAAGTGGTTTCCTACACCAACACAAGTGCGAAAAGTGGTTTTTCAACACTAACACAAGTGCGAAAAGTGGTTTTTCAACACTAACACAAGTGCCAAAAGTGGTTTTTCAACATGAACACAAGTGCGAAAAGTGGTTTTGCCACACTAATACAAGTGCAAAAGTGGTTTCCTGCACCAACACAAGTGCGAAAAGTGGTTTTTCAACACTAACACAAGTGCGAAAAGTGGTTTTTCAACACTATCACAAGTGCAAAAAGTGTTTTTTCCACACTAATACAAGTGCAAAAGTGGTTTCCTGCACCAACACAAGTGCGAAAAGTGGTTTTTCAACACTAACACAACTGCGAAAAGTGGTTTTTCAACACTAACACAAGTGCGAAAAGTGGTTTTTCCACACTAATACAAGTGCAAAAGTGGTTTCCTGCACCAACACAAGTGCGAAAAGTGGTTTTTCAACACTAACACAAGTGCGAAAAGTGGTTTTTCAACACTAACACAAGTGCGAAAAGTGTTTTTTCCACACTAATACAAGTGCAAAAGTGGTTTCCTGCACCAACACAAGTGCGAAAAGTGGTTTTTCAACACTAACACAAGTGCGAAAAGTGGTTTTTCAACACTAACACAAGTGCGAAAAGTGGTTTTTCCACACTAATACAAGTGCAAAAGTGGTTTCCTGCACCAACACAAGTGCGAAAAGTGGTTTTTCAACACTAACACAAGTGTGAAAAGTGGTTTTTCAACACTATCACAAGTGCAAAAAGAGTTTTTTCCACACAATACAAGTGCAAAAGTGGTTTCCTGCACCAACACAAGTGCGAAAAGTGGTTTTTCAACACTAACACAAGTGCAAAAAGTGGTTTTTCAACACGAACACAAGTGCGAAAAGTGGTTTTGCCACACTAATACAAGTGCAACAGTGGTTTCCTGCACCAACACAAGTGCGAAAAGTGGTTTTTCAACACTAACACAAGTGCGAAAAGTGGTTTTTCAACACTATCACAAGTGCAAAAAGAGTTTTTTCCACACTAATACAAGTGCAAAAGTGGTTTCCTGCACCAACACAAGTGCGAAATGTGGTTTTTCAACACTAACACAAGTGCGAAAAGTGGTTTTTCAACACTAACACAAGTGCGAAAAGTGGTTTTTCCACACTAATACAAGAGCAAAAGTGGTTTCCTGCACCAACACATGTGCGAAAAGTGGTTTTTCAACACTAACACAAGTGCGAAAAGTGGTTTTTCAACACTATCACAAGTGCGAAAAGTGGTTTTTCAACACTAACACAAGTGCGAAAAGTAGTTTTTCCACACTAATACAAGTGCAAAAGTGGTTTCCTGCACCAACACAAGTGCGAAAAGTGGTTTTTCCACACTAATACAAGTGCAAAAGTGGTTTCCTTCACCAACACCAGTGCGAAAAGTGGGTTTTCAACACTAACACAAGTGCGAAAAGTGGTTTTCTCCACCAACACAAGTGCGAAGAATGGATTTTCAACACTAACACAAGTGCGAAAAGTGGTTTCCATCACCAACACAAGTGCGAAAAGTGGGTTTTCAACACTAACACAAGTGCGAAAAGTGGTTTCCTACACCTACACAAGTGCGAAAAGTGTTTTTTCAACACTAACTTAAGTGCGAAAAGTGGTTTCCTTCACCAACACAAGTGCGAAAAGTGTATTTTCAACACTAACACAAGTGTGAAAAGTGGTTTCCTATGCCAACACAAGTGCAAAAAGTGGTTTTTCAACACTAACACAAGTGCGAAAAGTGGTTTCCTACACCAACACAAGTGCGAAAAGTGGTTTCCTACACCAACACAAGTGCGAAAAGTGGTTTTTCAACACTAACACAAGTGCGAAAAGTGGTTTCCTACACCAACACAAGTGCGAAAAGTGGTTTTTCAACACTAACACAAGTGCGAAAAGTGGTTTTTCCACACTAATACAAGTGCAAAAGTGGTTTCCTGCACCAACACAAGTGTGAAAAGTGGTTTTTCAACACTAACACAAGTGCGAAAAGTGGTTTCCTACACCAACACAAGTGCGAAAAGTGGTTTCCTACACCAACACAAGTGCGAAAAGTGGTTTTTCAACACTAACACAACTGCGAAAAGTGGTTTCCTACACCAACTCAAGTGCGAAAAGTGGTTTTTCAACACTAACACAAGTGCGAAAAGTGGTTTTTCAACATGAACACAAGTGCGAAAAGTGGTTTTGCCACACTAATACAAGTGCAAAAGTGGTTTCCTGCACCAACACAAGTGCGAAAAGTGGTTTTTCAACACTAACACAAGTGCGAAAAGTGGTTTTTCAACACTATCACAAGTGCAAAAAGAGTTTTTTCCACACTAATACAAGTGCAAAAGTGGTTTCCTGCACCAACACAAGTGCGAAAAGTGGTTTTTCAACACTAACACAAGTGCGAAAAGTGGTTTTCAACACTAACACAAGTGCGAAAAGTGGTTTTTCAACAGTAACATAAGTGCGAAAAGTGGTTTTTCCACACTAATACAAGTGCAAAAGTGGTTTCCTGCACCAACACAAGTGCGAAAAGTGGTTTTTTCAACACTAACACAAGTGCGAAAAGTGGTTTTTCAACACTATCACAAGTGCAAAAAGTGTTTTTTCCACACTAATACAAGTGCAAAAGTGGTTTCCTGCACCAACACAAGTGCGAAAAGTGGTTTTTCAACCTAAAACACAAGTGCGAAAAGTGGTTTTTCAACACTAACACAAGTGCGAAAAGTGGTTTTTCAACACTAACACAAGTGCAAAAAGAGTTTTTTCCACACTAATACAAGTGCAAAAGTGGTTTCCTGCAACAACACAAGTGCGAAATGTGGTTTTTCAACACTAACACAAGTGCGAAAAGTGGTTTTTCTACATTAACACAAGTGCGAAAAGTGGTTTTTCCACACTAATACAAGTGCAAAAGTGGTTTCCTGCACCAACACATGTGCGAAAAGTGGTTTTTCAACACTAACACAAGTGCGAAAAGTGGTTTTTCAACACTATCACAAGTGCAAAAAGTGTTTTTTCCACACTAATACAAGTGCAAAAGTGGTTTCCTGCACCAACACCAGTGCGAAATGTGGGTTTTCAACACTAACACAAGTGCGAAAAGTGGTTTTCTCCACCAACACAAGTGCGAAGAATAGATTTTCAACACTAACACAAGTGCGAAAAGTGGTTTCCATCACCAACACAAGTGCGAAAAGTGGGTTTTCAACACTAACACAAGTGCGAAAAGTGGTTTCCTACACCTACACAAGTGCGAAAAGTGTTTTTTCAACACTAACTCAAGTGCGAAAAGTGGTTTCCTTCACCAACACAAGTGCGAAAAGTGTATTTTCAACACTAACACAAGTGCGAAAAGTGGTTTCCTACGCCAACACAAGTGCAAAAAGTGGTTTTTCAACACTAACACAAGTGCGAAAAGTGGTTTCCTACACCAACACTAGTGCGAAAAGTGGTTTCCTACACCAACACAAGTGCGAAAAGTGGTTTTTCAACACTAACACAAGTGCGAAAAGTGGTTTCCTACACCAACACAAGTGCGAAAAGTGGTTTTTCAACACTAACACAAGTGCGAAAAGTGGTTTTTCCACACTAATACAAGTGCAAAAGTGGTTTCCTGCACCAACACAAGTGCGAAAAGTGGTTTTTCAACACTAACACAAGTGCGAAAAGTGGTTTCCTACACCAACACAAGTGCGAAAAGTGGTTTTTCAACACTAACACAAGTGCGAAAAGTGGTTTTTCAACACTAACACAAGTGCCAAAAGTGGTTTTTCAACATGAACACAAGTGCGAAAAGTGGTTTTGCCACACTAATACAAGTGCAAAAGTGGTTTCCTGCACCAACACAAGTGCGAAAAGTGGTTTTTCAACACTAACACAAGTGCGAAAAGTGGTTTTTCAACACTATCACAAGTGCAAAAAGTGTTTTTTCCACACTAATACAAGTGCAAAAGTGGTTTCCTGCACCAACACAAGTGCGAAAAGTGGTTTTTCAACACGAACACAAGTGCGAAAAGTGGTTTTCAACACTAACACAAGTGCGAAAAGTGGTTTTTCAACAGTAACATAAGTGCGAAAAGTGGTTTTTCCACACTAATACAAGTGCAAAAGTGGTTTCCTGCACCAACACAAGTGCGAAAAGTGGTTTTTTTCAACACTAACACAAGTGCGAAAAGTGGTTTTTCAACACTATTACAAGTGCAAAAAGTGTTTTTTCCACACTAATACAAGTGCAAAAGTGGTTTCCTGCACCAACACAAGTGCGAAAAGTGGTTTTTCAACACTAACACAAGTGCGAAAAGTGGTTTTTCAACACTAATACAAGTGCGAAAAGTGGTTTTTCAACACTAACACAAGTGCAAAAGTGGTTTCCTGCACCAACACTAGTGCGAAAAGTGGTTTTTCAACACTAACACAAGTGCGAAAAGTGGTTTTTCAACACTAACACAAGTGCGAAAAGTGTTTTTTCCACACTAATACAAGTGCAAAAGTGGTTTCCTGCACCAACACAAGTGCGAAAAGTGGTTTTTCAACACTAACACAAGTGCGAAAAGTGGTTTTCAACACTAACACAAGTGCGAAAAGTGGTTTTTCCACACTAATACAAGTGCAAAAGTGGTTTCCTGCACCAACACAAGTGCGAAAAGTGGTTTTTCAACACTAACACAAGTGCGAAAAGTGGTTTTCAACACTAACACAAGTGCAAAAAGTGGTTTTTCAACACTAACACAAGTGCGAAAAGTGGTTTTTTCCACACTAATACAAGTGCAAAAGTGGTTTCCTGCACCAACACAAGTTCGAAAAGTGGTTTTTTCAACACAAACACAAGTGCGAAAAGTGGTTTTTCAACACTATCACAAGTGCAAAAAGTATTTTTTCCACACTAATACAAGTGCAAAAGTGGTTTCCTGCACCAACACAAGTGCGAAAAGTGGTTTTTCAACACTAACACAAGTGCGAAAAGTGGTTTTTCAACACTAATACAAGTGCGAAAAGTGGTTTTTCAACAATAACACAAGTGCGAAAAGTGGTTTTTCCACACCAATACAAGTGCAAACGTGGTTTCCTGCACCAACACAAGTGTGAAAAGTGGTTTTTCAACACTAACACAAGTGCGAAAAGTGGTTTTTCAACACTATCACAAGTGCAAAAAGTGTTTTTTCCACACTAATACAAGTGCAAAAGTGGTTTCCTGCACCAACACAAGTGCGAAAAGTGGTTTTTCAACACTAACACAAGTGCGAAAAGTGGTTTTTCAACACTAACACAAGTGCGAAAAGTGGTTTTTCCACACTAATACAAGTGCAAAAGTGGTTTCCTGCACCAACACAAGTGCGAAAAGTGGTTTTTCAACACTAATACAAGTGCGAAAAGTGGTTTTTCAACACTATCGCAAGTGCAAAAAGTGTTTTTTCCACACTAATACAAGTGCAAAAGTGGTTTCCTGCACCAACACAAGTGCGAAAAGTGGTTTTTCAACACTATCACAAGTGCAAAAAGAGTTTTTTCCACACTAATACAAGTGCAAAAGTGGTTTCCTGCACCAACACAAGTGCGAAAAGTGGTTTTTCAACACTAACACAAGTGCGAAAAGTGGTTTCCTACACCAACACTAGTGCGAAAAGTGGTTTCCTACACCAACACAAGTGCGAAAAGTGGTTTTTCAACACTAACACAAGTGCGAAAAGTGGTTTCCTACACCAACACAAGTGCGAAAAGTGGTTTTTCAACACTAACACAAGTGCGAAAAGTGGTTTTTCCACACTAATACAAGTGCAAAAGTGGTTTCCTGCACCAACACAAGTGCGAAAAGTGGTTTTTCAACACTAACACAAGTGCGAAAAGTGGTTTCCTACACCAACACAAGTGCGAAAAGTGGTTTTTCAACACTAACACAAGTGCGAAAAGTGGTTTTTCAACACTAACACAAGTGCCAAAAGTGGTTTTTCAACATGAACACAAGTGCGAAAAGTGGTTTTGCCACACTAATACAAGTGCAAAAGTGGTTTCCTGCACCAACACAAGTGCGAAAAGTGGTTTTTCAACACTAACACAAGTGCGAAAAGTGGTTTTTCAACACTATCACAAGTGCAAAAAGTGTTTTTTCCACACTAATACAAGTGCAAAAGTGGTTTCCTGCACCAACACAAGTGCGAAAAGTGGTTTTTCAACACGAACACAAGTGCGAAAAGTGGTTTTCAACACTAACACAAGTGCGAAAAGTGGTTTTTCAACAGTAACATAAGTGCGAAAAGTGGTTTTTCCACACTAATACAAGTGCAAAAGTGGTTTCCTGCACCAACACAAGTGCGAAAAGTGGTTTTTTTCAACACTAACACAAGTGCGAAAAGTGGTTTTTCAACACTATTACAAGTGCAAAAAGTGTTTTTTCCACACTAATACAAGTGCAAAAGTGGTTTCCTGCACCAACACAAGTGCGAAAAGTGGTTTTTCAACACTAACACAAGTGCGAAAAGTGGTTTTTCAACACTAACACAAGTGCGAAAAGTGGTTTTTCAACACTAACACAAGTGCAAAAGTGGTTTCCTGCACCAACACTAGTGCGAAAAGTGGTTTTTCAACACTAACACAAGTGCGAAAAGTGGTTTTTCAACACTAACACAAGTGCGAAAAGTGTTTTTTCCACACTAATACAAGTGCAAAAGTGGTTTCCTGCACCAACACAAGTGCGAAAAGTGGTTTTTCAACACTAACACAAGTGCGAAAAGTGGTTTTCAACACTAACACAAGTGCGAAAAGTGGTTTTTCAACAGTAACATAAGTGCGAAAAGTGGTTTTTCCACACTAATACAAGTGCAAAAGTGGTTTCCTGCACCAACACAAGTGCGAAAAGTGGTTTTTTCAACACTAACACAAGTGCGAAAAGTGGTTTTTCAACACTATCACAAGTGCAAAAAGTGTTTTTTCCACACTAATACAAGTGCAAAAGTGGTTTCCTGCACCAACACAAGTGCGAAAAGTGGTTTTTCAACCTAAAACACAAGTGCGAAAAGTGGTTTTTCAACACTAACACAAGTGCGAAAAGTGGTTTTTCAACACTAACACAAGTGCAAAAAGAGTTTTTTCCACACTAATACAAGTGCAAAAGTGGTTTCCTGCAACAACACAAGTGCGAAATGTGGTTTTTCAACACTAACACAAGTGCGAAAAGTGGTTTTTCTACATTAACACAAGTGCGAAAAGTGGTTTTTCCACACTAATACAAGTGCAAAAGTGGTTTCCTGCACCAACACATGTGCGAAAAGTGGTTTTTCAACACTAACACAAGTGCGAAAAGTGGTTTTTCAACACTATCACAAGTGCAAAAAGTGTTTTTTCCACACTAATACAAGTGCAAAAGTGGTTTCCTGCACCAACACCAGTGCGAAATGTGGGTTTTCAACACTAACACAAGTGCGAAAAGTGGTTTTCTCCACCAACACAAGTGTGAAGAATAGATTTTCAACACTAACACAAGTGCGAAAAGTGGTTTCCATCACCAACACAAGTGCGAAAAGTGGGTTTTCAACACTAACACAAGTGCGAAAAGTGGTTTCCTACACCTACACAAGTGCGAAAAGTGTTTTTTCAACACTAACTCAAGTGCGAAAAGTGGTTTCCTTCACCAACACAAGTGCGAAAAGTGTATTTTCAACACTAACACAAGTGCGAAAAGTGGTTTCCTACGCCAACACAAGTGCAAAAAGTGGTTTTTCAACACTAACACAAGTGCGAAAAGTGGTTTCCTACACCAACACTAGTGCGAAAAGTGGTTTCCTACACCAACACAAGTGCGAAAAGTGGTTTTTCAACACTAACACAAGTGCGAAAAGTGGTTTCCTACACCAACACAAGTGCGAAAAGTGGTTTTTCAACACTAACACAAGTGCGAAAAGTGGTTTTTCCACACTAATACAAGTGCAAAAGTGGTTTCCTGCACCAACACAAGTGCGAAAAGTGGTTTTTCAACACTAACACAAGTGCGAAAAGTGGTTTCCTACACCAACACAAGTGCGAAAAGTGGTTTTTCAACACTAACACAAGTGCGAAAAGTGGTTTTTCAACACTAACACAAGTGCCAAAAGTGGTTTTTCAACATGAACACAAGTGCGAAAAGTGGTTTTGCCACACTAATACAAGTGCAAAAGTGGTTTCCTGCACCAACACAAGTGCGAAAAGTGGTTTTTCAACACTAACACAAGTGCGAAAAGTGGTTTTTCAACACTATCACAAGTGCAAAAAGTGTTTTTTCCACACTAATACAAGTGCAAAAGTGGTTTCCTGCACCAACACAAGTGCGAAAAGTGGTTTTTCAACACGAACACAAGTGCGAAAAGTGGTTTTCAACACTAACACAAGTGCGAAAAGTGGTTTTTCAACAGTAACATAAGTGCGAAAAGTGGTTTTTCCACACTAATACAAGTGCAAAAGTGGTTTCCTGCACCAACACAAGTGCGAAAAGTGGTTTTTTTCAACACTAACACAAGTGCGAAAAGTGGTTTTTCAACACTATTACAAGTGCAAAAAGTGTTTTTTCCACACTAATACAAGTGCAAAAGTGGTTTCCTGCACCAACACAAGTGCGAAAAGTGGTTTTTCAACACTAACACAAGTGCGAAAAGTGGTTTTTCAACACTAATACAAGTGCGAAAAGTGGTTTTTCAACACTAACACAAGTGCAAAAGTGGTTTCCTGCACCAACACTAGTGCGAAAAGTGGTTTTTCAACACTAACACAAGTGCGAAAAGTGGTTTTTCAACACTAACACAAGTGCGAAAAGTGTTTTTTCCACACTAATACAAGTGCAAAAGTGGTTTCCTGCACCAACACAAGTGCGAAAAGTGGTTTTTCAACACTAACACAAGTGCGAAAAGTGGTTTTCAACACTAACACAAGTGCGAAAAGTGGTTTTCCCACACTAATACAAGTGCAAAAGTGGTTTCCTGCACCAACACAAGTGCGAAAAGTGGTTTTTCAACACTAACACAAGTGCGAAAAGTGGTTTTCAACACTAACACAAGTGCAAAAAGTGGTTTTTCAACACTAACACAAGTGCGAAAAGTGGTTTTTTCCACACTAATACAAGTGCAAAAGTGGTTTCCTGCACCAACACAAGTTCGAAAAGTGGTTTTTTCAACACAAACACAAGTGCGAAAAGTGGTTTTTCAACACTATCACAAGTGCAAAAAGTATTTTTTCCACACTAATACAAGTGCAAAAGTGGTTTCCTGCACCAACACAAGTGCGAAAAGTGGTTTTTCAACACTAACACAAGTGCGAAAAGTGGTTTTTCAACACTAATACAAGTGCGAAAAGTGGTTTTTCAACAATAACACAAGTGCGAAAAGTGGTTTTTCCACACCAATACAAGTGCAAACGTGGTTTCCTGCACCAACACAAGTGTGAAAAGTGGTTTTTCAACACTAACACAAGTGCGAAAAGTGGTTTTTCAACACTATCACAAGTGCAAAAAGTGTTTTTTCCACACTAATACAAGTGCAAAAGTGGTTTCCTGCACCAACACAAGTGCGAAAAGTGGTTTTTCAACACTAACACAAGTGCGAAAAGTGGTTTTTCAACACTAACACAAGTGCGAAAAGTGGTTTTTCCACACTAATACAAGTGCAAAAGTGGTTTCCTGCACCAACACAAGTGCGAAAAGTGGTTTTTCAACACTAATACAAGTGCGAAAAGTGGTTTTTCAACACTATCGCAAGTGCAAAAAGTGTTTTTTCCACACTAATACAAGTGCAAAAGTGGTTTCCTGCACCAACACAAGTGCGAAAAGTGGTTTTTCAACACTATCACAAGTGCAAAAAGAGTTTTTTCCACACTAATACAAGTGCAAAAGTGGTTTCCTGCACCAACACAAGTGCGAAAAGTGGTTTTTCAACACTAACACAAGTGCGAAAAGTGGTTTCCTACACCAACACTAGTGCGAAAAGTGGTTTCCTACACCAACACAAGTGCGAAAAGTGGTTTTTCAACACTAACACAAGTGCGAAAAGTGGTTTCCTACACCAACACAAGTGCGAAAAGTGGTTTTTCAACACTAACACAAGTGCGAAAAGTGGTTTTTCCACACTAATACAAGTGCAAAAGTGGTTTCCTGCACCAACACAAGTGCGAAAAGTGGTTTTTCAACACTAACACAAGTGCGAAAAGTGGTTTCCTACACCAACACAAGTGCGAAAAGTGGTTTTTCAACACTAACACAAGTGCGAAAAGTGGTTTTTCAACACTAACACAAGTGCCAAAAGTGGTTTTTCAACATGAACACAAGTGCGAAAAGTGGTTTTGCCACACTAATACAAGTGCAAAAGTGGTTTCCTGCACCAACACAAGTGCGAAAAGTGGTTTTTCAACACTAACACAAGTGCGAAAAGTGGTTTTTCAACACTATCACAAGTGCAAAAAGTGTTTTTTCCACACTAATACAAGTGCAAAAGTGGTTTCCTGCACCAACACAAGTGCGAAAAGTGGTTTTTCAACACGAACACAAGTGCGAAAAGTGGTTTTCAACACTAACACAAGTGCGAAAAGTGGTTTTTCAACAGTAACATAAGTGCGAAAAGTGGTTTTTCCACACTAATACAAGTGCAAAAGTGGTTTCCTGCACCAACACAAGTGCGAAAAGTGGTTTTTTTCAACACTAACACAAGTGCGAAAAGTGGTTTTTCAACACTATTACAAGTGCAAAAAGTGTTTTTTCCACACTAATACAAGTGCAAAAGTGGTTTCCTGCACCAACACAAGTGCGAAAAGTGGTTTTTCAACACTAACACAAGTGCGAAAAGTGGTTTTTCAACACTAATACAAGTGCGAAAAGTGGTTTTTCAACACTAACACAAGTGCAAAAGTGGTTTCCTGCACCAACACTAGTGCGAAAAGTGGTTTTTCAACACTAACACAAGTGCGAAAAGTGGTTTTTCAACACTAACACAAGTGCGAAAAGTGTTTTTTCCACACTAATACAAGTGCAAAAGTGGTTTCCTGCACCAACACAAGTGCGAAAAGTGGTTTTTCAACACTAACACAAGTGCGAAAAGTGGTTTTCAACACTAACACAAGTGCGAAAAGTGGTTTTTCCACACTAATACAAGTGCAAAAGTGGTTTCCTGCACCAACACAAGTGCGAAAAGTGGTTTTTCAACACTAACACAAGTGCGAAAAGTGGTTTTCAACACTAACACAAGTGCGAAAAGTGGTTTTTCAACACTAACACAAGTGCGAAAAGTGGTTTTTTCCACACTAATACAAGTGCAAAAGTGGTTTCCTGCACCAACACAAGTTCGAAAAGTGGTTTTTCAACACAAACACAAGTGCGAAAAGTGGTTTTTCAACACTATCACAAGTGCAAAAAGTATTTTTTCCACACTAATACAAGTGCAAAAGTGGTTTCCTGCACCAACACAAGTGCGAAAAGTGGTTTTTCAACACTAACACAAGTGCGAAAAGTGGTTTTTCAACACTAATACAAGTGCGAAAAGTGGTTTTTCAACACTAACACAAGTGCGAAAAGTGGTTTTTCCACACCAATACAAGTGCAAACGTGGTTTCCTGCACCAACACAAGTGTGAAAAGTGGTTTTTCAACACTAACACAAGTGCGAAAAGTGGTTTTTCAACACTATCACAAGTGCAAAAAGTGTTTTTTCCACACTAATACAAGTGCAAAAGTGGTTTCCTACACCAACACAAGTGCGAAAAGTGGTTTTTCAACACTAACACAAGTGCGAAAAGTGGTTTTTCAACACTAACACAAGTGCGAAAAGTGGTTTTTCCACACTAATACAAGTGCAAAAGTGGTTTCCTGCACCAACACAAGTGCGAAAAGTGGTTTTTCAACACTAACACAAGTGCGAAAAGTGGTTTTTCAACACTATCGCAAGTGCAAAAAGTGTTTTTTCCACACTAATACAAGTGCAAAAGTGGTTTCCTGCACCAACACAAGTGCGAAAAGTGGTTTTTCAACACTATCACAAGTGCAAAAAGAGTTTTTTCCACACTAATACAAGTGCAAAAGTGGTTTCCTGCACCAACACAAGTGCGAAAAGTGGTTTTTCAACACTAACACAAGTGCGAAAAGTGTTTTTTCCACACTAATACAAGTGCAAAAGTGGTTTCCTGCACCAACACAAGTGCGAAAAGTGGTTTTTCAACACTATCACAAGTGCAAAAAGAGTTTTTTCCACACTAATACAAGTGCAAAAGTGGTTTCCTGCACCAACACAAGTGCGAAAAGTGGTTTTTCAACACTAACACAAGTGCGAAAAGTGGTTTCCTACACCAACACAAGTGCGAAAAGTGATTTCCTACACCAACACAAGTGCGAAAAGTGGTTTTTCAACACTAACACAACTGCGTAAAGTGGTTTCCTACACCAACACAAGTGCGAAAAGTGGTTTTTCAACACTAACACAAGTGCGAAAAGTGGTTTTTCAGCACTAACACAAGTGCGAAAAGTGGTTTTTCAACACGAACACAAGTGCGAAAAGTGGTTTTGCCACACTAATACAAGTGCAAAAGTGGTTTCCTGCACCAACACAAGTGCGAAAAGTGGTTTTTCAACACTAACACAAGTGCGAAAAGTGGTTTTTCAACACTACCACAAGTGCAAAAAGAGTTTTTTCCACACTAATACAAGTGCAAAAGTGGTTTCCTGCACCAACACAAGTGCGAAATGTGGTTTTTCAACACTAACACAAGTGCGAAAAGTGGTTTTTCAACACTAACACAGGTGCGAAAAGTGGTTTTTCCACACTAATACAAGTGCAAAAGTGGTTTCCTGCACCAACACATGTGCGAAAAGTGGTTTTTCAACACTAACACAAGTGCGAAAAGTGGTTTTTCCACACTAATACAAGTGCAAAAGTGGTTTCCTTCACCAACACCAGTGCGAAAAGTGGGTTTTCAACACTAACACAAGTGCGAAAAGTGGTTTTCTCCACCAACACAAGTGCGAAGAATGGATTTTCAACACTAACACAAGTGCGAAAAGTGGTTTCCATCACCAACACAAGTGCGAAAAGTGGGTTTTCAACACTAACACAAGTGCGAAAAGTGGTTTCCTACACCTACACAAGTGCGAAAAGTGTTTTTTCAACACTAACTTAAGTGCGAAAAGTGGTTTCCTTCACCAACACAAGTGCGAAAAGTGTATTTTCAACACTAACACAAGTGTGAAAAGTGGTTTCCTATGCCAACACAAGTGCAAAAAGTGGTTTTTCAACACTAACACAAGTGCGAAAAGTGGTTTCCTACACCAACACAAGTGCGAAAAGTGGTTTCCTACACCAACACAAGTGCGAAAAGTGGTTTTTCAACACTAACACAAGTGCAAAAAGTGGTTTCCTACACCAACACAAGTGCGAAAAGTGGTTTTTCAACACTAACACAAGTGCGAAAAGTGGTTTTTCCACACTAATACAAGTGCAAAAGTGGTTTCCTGCACCAACACAAGTGCGAAAAGTGGTTTTTCAACACTAACACAAGTGCGAAAAGTGGTTTCCTACACCAACACAAGTGCGAAAAGTGGTTTCCTACACCAACACAAGTGCGAAAAGTGGTTTTTCAACACTAACACAACTGCGAAAAGTGGTTTCCTACACCAACTCAAGTGCGAAAAGTGGTTTTTCAACACTAACACAAGTGCGAAAAGTGGTTTTTCAACATGAACACAAGTGCGAAAAGTGGTTTTGCCACACTAATACAAGTGCAAAAGTGGTTTCCTGCACCAACACAAGTGCGAAAAGTGGTTTTTCAACACTAACACAAGTGCGAAAAGTGGTTTTTCAACACTATCACAAGTGCAAAAAGAGTTTTTTCCACACTAATACAAGTGCAAAAGTGGTTTCCTGCACCAACACAAGTGCGAAAAGTGGTTTTTCAACACTAACACAAGTGCGAAAAGTGGTTTTCAACACTAACACAAGTGCGAAAAGTGGTTTTTCAACAGTAACATAAGTGCGAAAAGTGGTTTTTCCACACTAATACAAGTGCAAAAGTGGTTTCCTGCACCAACACAAGTGTGAAAAGTGGTTTTTTCAACACTAACACAAGTGCGAAAAGTGGTTTTTCAACACTATCACAAGTGCAAAAAGTGTTTTTTCCACACTAATACAAGTGCAAAAGTGGTTTCCTGCACCAACACAAGTGCGAAAAGTGGTTTTTCAACACTAACACAAGTGCGAAAAGTGGTTTTTCAACACTAACACAAGTGCGAAAAGTGGTTTTTCCACACCAATACAAGTGCAAAAGTGGTTTCCTGCACCAACACAAGTGTGAAAAGTGGTTTTTCAACACTAACACAAGTGTGAAAAGTGGTTTTTCAACACTATCACAAGTGCAAAAAGTGTTTTTTCCACACTAATACAAGTGCAAAAGTGGTTTCCTGCACCAACACAAGTGCGAAAAGTGGTTTTTCAACACTAACATAAGTGCGAAAAGTGGTTTTTCAACACTAACACAAGTGCGAAAAGTGGTTTTTCCAGACTAATACAAGTGCAAAAGTGGTTTCCTGCACCAACACAAGTGCAAAAAGTGGTTTTTCAACACTAACACAAGTGCGAAAAGTGGTTTTTCAACACTAACACAAGTGCGAAAAGTGGTTTTTCAACACTAACACAAGTGCGAAAAGTGGTTTTTCCACACTAATACAAGTGCAAAAGTGGTTTCCTGCACCAACACAAGTTCGAAAAGTGGTTTTTTCAACACTAACACAAGTGTGAAAAGTGGTTTTTCAACACTATCACAAGTGCAAAAAGTGTTTTTTCCACACTAATACAAGTGCAAAAGTGGTTTCCTGCACCAACACAAGTGCGAAAAGTGGTTTTTCAACACTAACACAAGTGCGAAAAGTGGTTTTTCAACACTAACACAAGTGCGAAAAGTGGTTTTTCAACACTAATACAAGTGCAAAAGTGGTTTCCTGCACCAACACAAGTGCGAAAAGTGGTTTTGCAACACTAACACAGGTGCGAAAAGTGGTTTTTCAACACTATCACAAGTGCAAAAAGTGTTTTTTCCACACCAATACAAGTGCAAAAGTGGTTTCCTGCACCAACACAAGTGCGAAAAGTGGTTTTTCAACACTAACACAAGTGCGAAAAGTGGTTTTTCAACACTATCACAAGTGCAAAAAGTGTTTTTTTCACACTAATACAAGTGCAAAAGTGGTTTCCTGCACCAACACAAGTGCGAAAAGTGGTTTTTCAACACTAACACAAGTGCGAAAAGTGGTTTTTCAACACTAACACAAGTGCGAAAAGTGTTTTTTCCACACTAATACAAGTGCAAAAGTGGTTTCCTGCACCAACACAAGTGCGAAAAGTGGTTTTTCAACACTAACACAAGTGCGAAAAGTGGTTTTTCAACACTAACACAAGTGCGAAAAGTAGTTTTTCCACACTAATACAAGTGCAAAAGTGGTTTCCTGCACCAACACAAGTGCGAAAAGTGGTTTTTCAACACTAACACAAGTGCGAAAAGTGGTTTTTCAACACTATCACAAGTGCAAAAAGTGTTTTTTCCACACTAATACAAGTGCAAAAGTGGTTTCCTGCACCAACACAAGTGCGAAAAGTGGTTTTTCAACACTAACACAACTGCGAAAAGTGGTTTTTCAACACTAACACAAGTGCGAAAAGTGGTTTTCCACACTAATACAAGTGCAAAAGTGGTTTCCTGCACCAACACAAGTGCGAAAAGTGGTTTTTCAACACTAACACAAGTGCGAAAAGTGGTTTTTCAACACTAACACAAGTGCGAAAAGTGTTTTTTCCACACTAATACAAGTGCAAAAGTGGTTTCCTGCACCAACACAAGTGCGAAAAGTGGTTTTTCAACACTAACACAAGTGCGAAAAGTGGTTTTTCAACACTAACACAAGTGCGAAAAGTGGTTTTTCCACACTAATACAAGTGCAAAAGTGGTTTCCTGCACCAACACAAGTGCGAAAAGTGGTTTTTCAACACTAACACAAGTGCGAAAAGTGGTTTTTCAACACTATCACAAGTGCAAAAAGAGTTTTTTCCACACAATACAAGTGCAAAAGTGGTTTCCTGCACCAACACAAGTGCGAAAAGTGGTTTTTCAACACTAACACAAGTGCAAAAAGTGGTTTTTCAACACGAACACAAGTGCGAAAAGTGGTTTTGCCACACTAATACAAGTGCAAAAGTGGTTTCCTGCACCAACACAAGTGCGAAAAGTGGTTTTTCAACACTAACACAAGTGCGAAAAGTGGTTTTTCAACACTATCACAAGTGCAAAAAGAGTTTTTTCCACACTAATACAAGTGCAAAAGTGGTTTCCTGCACCAACACAAGTGCGAAATGTGGTTTTTCAACACTAACACAAGTGCGAAAAGTGGTTTTTCAACACTAACACAAGTGCGAAAAGTGGTTTTTCCACACTAATACAAGTGCAAAAGTGGTTTCCTGCACCAACACATGTGCGAAAAGTGGTTTTTCAACACTAACACAAGTGCGAAAAGTGGTTTTTCAACACTATCACAAGTGCGAAAAGTGGTTTTTCAACACTAACACAAGTGCGAAAAGTAGTTTTTCCACACTAATACAAGTGCAAAAGTGGTTTCCTGCACCAACACAAGTGCGAAAAGTGGTTTTTCCACACTAATACAAGTGCAAAAGTGGTTTCCTTCACCAACACCAGTGCGAAAAGTGGGTTTTCAACACTAACACAAGTGCGAAAAGTGGTTTTCTCCACCAACACAAGTGCGAAGAATGGATTTTCAACACTAACACAAGTGCGAAAAGTGGTTTCCATCACCAACACAAGTGCGAAAAGTGGGTTTTCAACACTAACACAAGTGCGAAAAGTGGTTTCCTACACCTACACAAGTGCGAAAAGTGTTTTTTCAACACTAACTTAAGTGCGAAAAGTGGTTTCCTTCACCAACACAAGTGCGAAAAGTGTATTTTCAACACTAACACAAGTGTGAAAAGTGGTTTCCTATGCCAACACAAGTGCAAAAAGTGGTTTTTCAACACTAACACAAGTGCGAAAAGTG
The DNA here is from genome assembly GCF_964187855.1 of Myxine glutinosa. Taxonomy (NCBI): domain Eukaryota; kingdom Metazoa; phylum Chordata; class Myxini; order Myxiniformes; family Myxinidae; genus Myxine; species Myxine glutinosa. The sequence continues at coordinate 20,233 of NW_027617610.1, read as the reverse complement.
GTTTCCTACACCAACACAAGTGCGAAAAGTGGTTTCCTACACCAACACAAGTGCGAAAAGTGGTTTTTCAACACTAACACAAGTGCGAAAAGTGGTTTCCTACACCAACACAAGTGCGAAAAGTGGTTTTTCAACACTAACACAAGTGCGAAAAGTGGTTTTTCCACACTAATACAAGTGCAAAAGTGGTTTCCTGCACCAACACAAGTGCGAAAAGTGGTTTTTCAACACTAACACAAGTGCGAAAAGTGGTTTCCTACACCAACACAAGTGCGAAAAGTGGTTTCCTACACCAACACAAGTGCGAAAAGTGGTTTTTCAACACTAACACAACTGCGAAAAGTGGTTTCCTACACCAACTCAAGTGCGAAAAGTGGTTTTTCAACACTAACACAAGTGCGAAAAGTGGTTTTTCAACATGAACACAAGTGCGAAAAGTTGTTTTGCCACACTAATACAAGTGCAAAAGTGGTTTCCTGCACCAACACAAGTGCGAAAAGTGGTTTTTCAACACTAACACAAGTGCGAAAAGTGGTTTTCAACACTAACACAAGTGCGAAAAGTGGTTTTTCAACAGTAACATAAGTGCGAAAAGTGGTTTTTCCACACTAATACAAGTGCAAAAGTGGTTTCCTGCACCAACACAAGTGCGAAAAGTGGTTTTTTCAACACTAACACAAGTGCGAAAAGTGGTTTTTCAACACTATCACAAGTGCAAAAAGTGTTTTTTCCACACTAATACAAGTGCAAAAGTGGTTTCCTGCACCAACACAAGTGCGAAAAGTGGTTTTTCAACACTAACACAAGTGCGAAAAGTGGTTTTTCAACACTAACACAAGTGCGAAAAGTGGTTTTTCCTCACCAATACAAGTGCAAAAGTGGTTTCCTGCACCAACACAAGTGTGAAAAGTGGTTTTTCAACACTAACACAAGTGTGAAAAGTGGTTTTTCAACACTATCACAAGTGCAAAAAGTGTTTTTTCCACACTAATACAAGTGCAAAAGTGGTTTCCTGCACCAACACAAGTGCGAAAAGTGGTTTTTTAACACTAACATAAGTGCGAAAAGTGGTTTTTCAACACTAACACAAGTGCGAAAAGTGGTTTTTCCACACTAATACAAGTGCAAAAGTGGTTTCCTGCACCAACACAAGTGCAAAAAGTGGTTTTTCAACACTAACACAAGTGCGAAAAGTGGTTTTTCAACACTAACACAAGTGCGAAAAGTGGTTTTTCAACACTAACACAAGTGCGAAAAGTGGTTTTTCCACACTAATACAAGTGCAAAAGTGGTTTCCTGCACCAACACAACTTCGAAAAGTGGTTTTTTCAACACTAACACAAGTGTGAAAAGTGGTTTTTCAACACTATCACAAGTGCAAAAAGTGTTTTTTCCACACTAATACAAGTGCAAAAGTGGTTTCCTGCACCAACACAAGTGCGAAAAGTGGTTTTTCAACACTAACACAAGTGCGAAAAGTGGTTTTTCAACACTAACACAAGTGCGAAAAGTGGTTTTTCAACACTAATACAAGTGCAAAAGTGGTTTCCTGCACCAACACAAGTGCGAAAAGTGGTTTTGCAACACTAACACAGGTGCGAAAAGTGGTTTTTCAACACTATCACAAGTGCAAAAAGTGTTTTTTCCACACCAATACAAGTGCAAAAGTGGTTTCCTGCACCAACACAAGTGCGAAAAGTGGTTTTTCAACACTAACACAAGTGCGAAAAGTGGTTTTTCAACACTATCACAAGTGCAAAAAGTGTTTTTTCACACTAATACAAGTGCAAAAGTGGTTTCCTGCACCAACACAAGTGCGAAAAGTGGTTTTTCAACACTAACACAAGTGCGAAAAGTGGTTTTTCAACACTAACACAAGTGCGAAAAGTGTTTTTTCCACACTAATACAAGTGCAAAAGTGGTTTCCTGCACCAACACAAGTGCGAAAAGTGGTTTTTCAACACTAACACAAGTGCGAAAAGTGGTTTTTCAACACTAACACAAGTGCGAAAAGTAGTTTTTCCACACTAATACAAGTGCAAAAGTGGTTTCCTGCACCAACACAAGTGCGAAAAGTGGTTTTTCAACACTAACACAAGTGCGAAAAGTGGTTTTTCAACACTATCACAAGTGCAAAAAGTGTTTTTTCCACACTAATACAAGTGCAAAAGTGGTTTCCTGCACCAACACAAGTGCGAAAAGTGGTTTTTCAACACTAACACAACTGCGAAAAGTGGTTTTTCAACACTAACACAAGTGCGAAAAGTGGTTTTCCACACTAATACAAGTGCAAAAGTGGTTTCCTGCACCAACACAAGTGCGAAAAGTGGTTTTTCAACACTAACACAAGTGCGAAAAGTGGTTTTTCAACACTAACACAAGTGCGAAAAGTGTTTTTTCCACACTAATACAAGTGCAAAAGTGGTTTCCTGCACCAACACAAGTGCGAAAAGTGGTTTTTCAACACTAACACAAGTGCGAAAAGTGGTTTTTCAACACTAACACAAGTGCGAAAAGTGGTTTTTCCACACTAATACAAGTGCAAAAGTGGTTTCCTGCACCAACACAAGTGCGAAAAGTGGTTTTTCAACACTAACACAAGTGCGAAAAGTGGTTTTTCAACACTATCACAAGTGCAAAAAGAGTTTTTTCCACACAATACAAGTGCAAAAGTGGTTTCCTGCACCAACACAAGTGCGAAAAGTGGTTTTTCAACACTAACACAAGTGCAAAAAGTGGTTTTTCAACATGAACACAAGTGCGAAAAGTGGTTTTGCCACACTAATACAAGTGCAAAAGTGGTTTCCTGCACCAACACAAGTGCGAAAAGTGGTTTTTCAACACTAACACAAGTGCGAAAAGTGGTTTTTCAACACTATCACAAGTGCAAAAAGAGTTTTTTCCACACTAATACAAGTGCAAAAGTGGTTTCCTGCACCAACACAAGTGCGAAATGTGGTTTTTCAACACTAACACAAGTGCGAAAAGTGGTTTTTCAACACTAACACAAGTGCGAAAAGTGGTTTTTCCACACTAATACAAGTGCAAAAGTGGTTTCCTGCACCAACACATGTGCGAAAAGTGGTTTTTCAACACTAACACAAGTGCGAAAAGTGGTTTTTCAACACTATCACAAGTGCGAAAAGTGGTTTTTCAACACTAACACAAGTGCGAAAAGTAGTTTTTCCACACTAATACAAGTGCAAAAGTGGTTTCCTGCACCAACACAAGTGCGAAAAGTGGTTTTTCCACACTAATACAAGTGCAAAAGTGGTTTCCTTCACCAACACCAGTGCGAAAAGTGGGTTTTCAACACTAACACAAGTGCGAAAAGTGGTTTTCTCCACCAACACAAGTGCGAAGAATGGATTTTCAACACTAACACAAGTGCGAAAAGTGGTTTCCATCACCAACACAAGTGCGAAAAGTGGGTTTTCAACACTAACACAAGTGCGAAAAGTGGTTTCCTACACCTACACAAGTGCGAAAAGTGTTTTTTCAACACTAACTTAAGTGCGAAAAGTGGTTTCCTTCACCAACACAAGTGCGAAAAGTGTATTTTCAACACTAACACAAGTGTGAAAAGTGGTTTCCTATGCCAACACAAGTGCAAAAAGTGGTTTTTCAACACTAACACAAGTGCGAAAAGTGGTTTCCTACACCAACACAAGTGCGAAAAGTGGTTTCCTACACCAACACAAGTGCGAAAAGTGGTTTTTCAACACTAACACAAGTGCGAAAAGTGGTTTCCTACACCAACACAAGTGCGAAAAGTGGTTTTTCAACACTAACACAAGTGCGAAAAGTGGTTTTTCCACACTAATACAAGTGCAAAAGTGGTTTCCTGCACCAACACAAGTGCGAAAAGTGGTTTTTCAACACTAACACAAGTGCGAAAAGTGGTTTCCTACACCAACACAAGTGCGAAAAGTGGTTTCCTACACCAACACAAGTGCGAAAAGTGGTTTTTCAACACTAACACAACTGCGAAAAGTGGTTTCCTACACCAACTCAAGTGCGAAAAGTGGTTTTTCAACACTAACACAAGTGCGAAAAGTGGTTTTTCAACATGAACACAAGTGCGAAAAGTGGTTTTGCCACACTAATACAAGTGCAAAAGTGGTTTCCTGCACCAACACAAGTGCGAAAAGTGGTTTTTCAACACTAACACAAGTGCGAAAAGTGGTTTTTCAACACTATCACAAGTGCAAAAAGAGTTTTTTCCACACTAATACAAGTGCAAAAGTGGTTTCCTGCACCAACACAAGTGCGAAAAGTGGTTTTTCAACACTAACACAAGTGCGAAAAGTGGTTTTCAACACTAACACAAGTGCGAAAAGTGGTTTTTCAACAGTAACATAAGTGCGAAAAGTGGTTTTTCCACACTAATACAAGTGCAAAAGTGGTTTCCTGCACCAACACAAGTGCGAAAAGTGGTTTTTTCAACACTAACACAAGTGCGAAAAGTGGTTTTTCAACACTATCACAAGTGCAAAAAGTGTTTTTTCCACACTAATACAAGTGCAAAAGTGGTTTCCTGCACCAACACAAGTGCGAAAAGTGGTTTTTCTACACTAACACAAGTGCGAAAAGTGGTTTTTCAACACTAACACAAGTGCGAAAAGTGGTTTTTCCACACCAATACAAGTGCAAAAGTGGTTTCCTGCACCAACACAAGTGTGAAAAGTGGTTTTTCAACACTAACACAAGTGTGAAAAGTGGTTTTTCAACACTATCACAAGTGCAAAAAGTGTTTTTTCCACACTAATACAAGTGCAAAAGTGGTTTCCTGCACCAACACAAGTGCGAAAAGTGGTTTTTCAACACTAACATAAGTGCGAAAAGTGGTTTTTCAACACTAACACAAGTGCGAAAAGTGGTTTTTCCACACTAATACAAGTGCAAAAGTGGTTTCCTGCACCAACACAAGTGCGAAAAGTGGTTTTTCAACACTAACACAAGTGCGAAAAGTGGTTTTTCAACACTAACACAAGTGCGAAAAGTGGTTTTTCAACACTAATACAAGTGCAAAAGTGGTTTCCTGCACCAACACAAGTGCGAAAAGTGGTTTTGCAACACTAACACAGGTGCGAAAAGTGGTTTTTCAACACTATCACAAGTGCAAAAAGTGTTTTTTCCACACCAATACAAGTGCAAAAGTGGTTTCCTGCACCAACACAAGTGCGAAAAGTGGTTTTTCAACACTAACACAAGTGCGAAAAGTGGTTTTTCAACATGAACACAAGTGCGAAAAGTGGTTTTTCAACAGTAACATAAGTGCGAAAAGTGGTTTTTCCACACTAATACAAGTGCAAAAGTGGTTTCCTGCACCAACACAAGTGCGAAAAGTGGTTTTTTCAACACTAACACAAGTGCGAAAAGTGGTTTTTCAACACTATCACAAGTGCAAAAAGTGTTTTTTCCACACTAATACAAGTGCAAAAGTGGTTTCCTGCACCAACACAAGTGCGAAAAGTGGTTTTTCTACACTAACACAAGTGCGAAAAGTGGTTTTTCAACACTAACACAAGTGCGAAAAGTGGTTTTTCCACACCAATACAAGTGCAAAAGTGGTTTCCTGCACCAACACAAGTGTGAAAAGTGGTTTTTCAACACTAACACAAGTGTGAAAAGTGGTTTTTCAACACTATCACAAGTGCAAAAAGTGTTTTTTCCACACTAATACAAGTGCAAAAGTGGTTTCCTGCACCAACACAAGTGCGAAAAGTGGTTTTTCAACACTAACATAAGTGCGAAAAGTGGTTTTTCAACACTAACACAAGTGCGAAAAGTGGTTTTTCCACACTAATACAAGTGCAAAAGTGGTTTCCTGCACCAACACAAGTGCGAAAAGTGGTTTTTCAACACTAACACAAGTGCGAAAAGTGGTTTTTCAACACTAACACAAGTGCGAAAAGTGGTTTTTCAACACTAACACAAGTGCGAAAAGTGGTTTTTCCACACTAATACAAGTGCAAAAGTGGTTTCCTGCACCAACACAAGTTCGAAAAGTGGTTTTTTCAACACTAACACAAGTGTGAAAAGTGGTTTTTCAACACTATCACAAGTGCAAAAAGTGTTTTTTCCACACTAATACAAGTGCAAAAGTGGTTTCCTGCACCAACACAAGTGCGAAAAGTGGTTTTTCAACACTAACACAAGTGCGAAAAGTGGTTTTTCAACACTAACACAAGTGCGAAAAGTGGTTTTTCAACACTAATACAAGTGCAAAAGTGGTTTCCTGCACCAACACAAGTGCGAAAAGTGGTTTTGCAACACTAACACAGGTGCGAAAAGTGGTTTTTCAACACTATCACAAGTGCAAAAAGTGTTTTTTCCACACCAATACAAGTGCAAAAGTGGTTTCCTGCACCAACACAAGTGCGAAAAGTGGTTTTTCAACACTAACACAAGTGCGAAAAGTGGTTTTTCAACACTATCACAAGTGCAAAAAGTGTTTTTTTCACACTAATACAAGTGCAAAAGTGGTTTCCTGCACCAACACAAGTGCGAAAAGTGGTTTTTCAACACTAACACAAGTGCGAAAAGTGGTTTTTCAACACTAACACAAGTGCGAAAAGTGTTTTTTCCACACTAATACAAGTGCAAAAGTGGTTTCCTGCACCAACACAAGTGCGAAAAGTGGTTTTTCAACACTAACACAAGTGCGAAAAGTGGTTTTTCAACACTAACACAAGTGCGAAAAGTAGTTTTTCCACACTAATACAAGTGCAAAAGTGGTTTCCTGCACCAACACAAGTGCGAAAAGTGGTTTTTCAACACTAACTCAAGTGCGAAAAGTGGTTTTTCAACACTATCACAAGTGCAAAAAGTGTTTTTTCCACACTAATACAAGTGCAAAAGTGGTTTCCTGCACCAACACAAGTGCGAAAAGTGGTTTTTCAACACTAACACAACTGCGAAAAGTGGTTTTTCAACACTAACACAAGTGCGAAAAGTGGTTTTTCCACACTAATACAAGTGCAAAAGTGGTTTCCTGCACCAACACAAGTGCGAAAAGTGGTTTTTCAACACTAACACAAGTGCGAAAAGTGGTTTTTCAACACTAACACAAGTGCGAAAAGTGTTTTTTCCACACTAATACAAGTGCAAAAGTGGTTTCCTGCACCAACACAAGTGCGAAAAGTGGTTTTTCAACACTAACACAAGTGCGAAAAGTGGTTTTTCAACACTAACACTAGTGCGAAAAGTGGTTTTTCCACACTAATACAAGTGCAAAAGTGGTTTCCTGCACCAACACAAGTGCGAAAAGTGGTTTTTCAACACTAACACAAGTGCGAAAAGTGGTTTTTCAACACTATCACAAGTGCAAAAAGAGTTTTTTCCACACAATACAAGTGCAAAAGTGGATTCCTGCACCAACACAAGTGCGAAAAGTGGTTTTTCAACACTAACACAAGTGCAAAAAGTGGTTTTTCAACACGAACACAAGTGCGAAAAGTGGTTTTGCCACACTAATACAAGTGCAAAAGTGGTTTCCTGCACCAACACAAGTGCGAAAAGTGGTTTTTCAACACTAACACAAGTGCGAAAAGTGGTTTTTCAACACTATCACAAGTGCAAAAAGAGTTTTTTCCACACTAATACAAGTGCAAAAGTGGTTTCCTGCACCAACACAAGTGCGAAATGTGGTTTTTCAACACTAACACAAGTGCGAAAAGTGGTTTTTCAACACTAACACAAGTGCGAAAAGTGGTTTTTCCACACTAATACAAGTGCAAAAGTGGTTTCCTGCACCAACACATGTGCGAAAAGTGGTTTTTCAACACTAACACAAGTGCGAAAAGTGGTTTTTCAACACTATCACAAGTGCAAAAAGTGTTTTTTCCACACTAATACAAGTGCAAAAGTGGTTTCCTGCACCAACACCAGTGCGAAAAGTGGGTTTTCAACACTAACACAAGTGCGAAAAGTGGTTTTCTCCACCAACACAAGTGCGAAGAATGGATTTTCAACACTAACACAAGTGCGAAAAGTGGTTTCCATCACCAACACAAGTGCGAAAAGTGGGTTTTCAACACTAACACAAGTGCGAAAAGTGGTTTCATACACCTACACAAGTGGAAAAGTGTTTTTTCAACGCTAACTCAAGTGCGAAAAGTGGTTTCCTTCACCAACACAAGTGCGAAAAGTGTATTTTCAACACTAACACAAGTGCGAAAAGTGGTTTCCTACGCCAACACAAGTGCAAAAAGTGGTTTTTCAACACTAACACAAGTGCGAAAAGTGGTTTCCTACACCAACACAAGTGCGAAAAGTGGTTTTTCAACACTAACACAAGTGCGAAAAGTGGTTTTCCCACACTAATACAAGTGCAAAAGTGGTTTCCTGCACCAACACAAGTGCGAAAAGTGGTTTTTCAACACTAACACAAGTGCGAAAAGTGGTTTTTCAACACTAACACAAGTGCGAAAAGTGGTTTTTCAACACTAATACAAGTGCAAAAGTGGTTTCCTGCACCAACACAAGTGCGAAAAGTGGTTTTGCAACACTAACACAGGTGCGAAAAGTGGTTTTTCAACACTATCACAAGTGCAAAAAGTGTTTTTTCCACACCAATACAAGTGCAAAAGTGGTTTCCTGCACCAACACAAGTGCGAAAAGTGGTTTTTCAACACTAACACAAGTGCGAAAAGTGGTTTTTCAACACTATCACAAGTGCAAAAAGAGTTTTTTCCACACTAATACAAGTGCAAAAGTGGTTTCCTGCACCAACACAAGTGCGAAAAGTGGTTTTTCAACACTAACACAAGTGCGAAAAGTGGTTTTCAACACTAACACAAGTGCGAAAAGTGGTTTTTCAACAGTAACATAAGTGCGAAAAGTGGTTTTTCCACACTAATACAAGTGCAAAAGTGGTTTCCTGCACCAACACAAGTGCGAAAAGTGGTTTTTTCAACACTAACACAAGTGCGAAAAGTGGTTTTTCAACACTATCACAAGTGCAAAAAGTGTTTTTTCCACACTAATACAAGTGCAAAAGTGGTTTCCTGCACCAACACAAGTGCGAAAAGTGGTTTTTCAACACTAACACAAGTGCGAAAAGTGGTTTTTCAACACGAACACAAGTGCGAAAAGTGGTTTTTCCACACCAATACAAGTGCAAAAGTGGTTTCCTGCACCAACACAAGTGTGAAAAGTGGTTTTTCAACACTAACACAAGTGTGAAAAGTGGTTTTTCAACACTATCACAAGTGCAAAAAGTGTTTTTTCCACACTAATACAAGTGCAAAAGTGGTTTCCTGCACCAACACAAGTGCGAAAAGTGGTTTTTCAACACTAACATAAGTGCGAAAAGTGGTTTTTCAACACTACCACAAGTGCGAAAAGTGGTTTTTCCACACTAATACAAGTGCAAAAGTGGTTTCCTGCACCAACACAAGTGCGAAAACTGGTTTTTCAACACTAACACAAGTGCGAAAAGTGGTTTTTCAACACTAACACAAGTGCGAAAAGTGGTTTTTCAACACTAACACAAGTGCGAAAAGTGGTTTTTCCACACTAATACAAGTGCAAAAGTGGTTTCCTGCACCAACACAAGTTCGAAAAGTGGTTTTTTCAACACTAACACAAGTGTGAAAAGTGGTTTTTCAACACTATCACAAGTGCAAAAAGTGTTTTTTCCACACTAATACAAGTGCAAAAGTGGTTTCCTGCACCAACACAAGTGCGAAAAGTGGTTTTTCAACACTAACACAAGTGCGAAAAGTGGTTTTTCAACACTAACACAAGTGCGAAAAGTGGTTTTTCAACACTAATACAAGTGCAAAAGTGGTTTCCTGCACCAACACAAGTGCGAAAAGTGGTTTTGCAACACTAACACAGGTGCGAAAAGTGGTTTTTCAACACTATCACAAGTGCAAAAAGTGTTTTTTCCACACCAATACAAGTGCAAAAGTGGTTTCCTTCACCAACACAAGTGCGAAAAGTGGTTTTTCAACACTAACACAAGTGCGAAAAGTGGTTTTTCAACACTATCACAAGTGCAAAAAGTGTTTTTTTCACACTAATACAAGTGCAAAAGTGGTTTCCTGCACCAACACAAGTGCGAAAAGTGGTTTTTCAACACTAACACAAGTGCGAAAAGTGGTTTTTCAACACTAACACAAGTGCGAAAAGTGTTTTTTCCACACTAATACAAGTGCAAAAGTGGTTTCCTGCACCAACACAAGTGCGAAAAGTGGTTTTTCAACACTAACACAAGTGCGAAAAGTGGTTTTTCAACACTAACACAAGTGCGAAAAGTAGTTTTTCCACACTAATACAAGTGCAAAAGTGGTTTCCTGCACCAACACAAGTGCGAAAAGTGGTTTTTCAACACTAACACAAGTGCGAAAAGTGGTTTTTCAACACTATCACAAGTGCAAAAAGTGTTTTTTCCACACTAATACAAGTGCAAAAGTGGTTTCCTGCACCAACACAAGTGCGAAAAGTGGTTTTTCAACACTAACACAACTGCGAAAAGTGGTTTTTCAACACTAACACAAGTGCGAAAAGTGGTTTTTCCACACTAATACAAGTGCAAAAGTGGTTTCCTGCACCAACACAAGTGCGAAAAGTGGTTTTTCAACACTAACACAAGTGCGAAAAGTGGTTTTTCAACACTAACACAAGTGCGAAAAGTGTTTTTTCCACACTAATACAAGTGCAAAAGTGGTTTCCTGCACCAACACAAGTGCGAAAAGTGGTTTTTCAACACTAACACAAGTGCGAAAAGTGGTTTTTCAACACTAACACAAGTGCGAAAAGTGGTTTTTCCACACTAATACAAGTGCAAAAGTGGTTTCCTGCACCAACACAAGTGCGAAAAGTGGTTTTTCAACACTAACACAAGTGCGAAAAGTGGTTTTTCAACACTATCACAAGTGCAAAAAGAGTTTTTTCCACACAATACAAGTGCAAAAGTGGTTTCCTGCACCAACACAAGTGCGAAAAGTGGTTTTTCAACACTAACACAAGTGCAAAAAGTGGTTTTTCAACACGAACACAAGTGCGAAAAGTGGTTTTGCCACACTAATACAAGTGCAAAAGTGGTTTCCTGCACCAACACAAGTGCGAAAAGTGGTTTTTCAACACTAACACAAGTGCGAAAAGTGGTTTTTCAACACTATCACAAGTGCAAAAAGAGTTTTTTCCACACTAATACAAGTGCAAAAGTGGTTTCCTGCACCAACACAAGTGCGAAATGTGGTTTTTCAACACTAACACAAGTGCGAAAAGTGGTTTTTCAACACTAACACAAGTGCGAAAAGTGGTTTTTCCACACTAATACAAGTGCAAAAGTGGTTTCCTGCACCAACACATGTGCGAAAAGTGGTTTTTCAACACTAACACAAGTGCGAAAAGTGGTTTTTCAACACTATCACAAGTGCAAAAAGTGTTTTTTCCACACTAATACAAGTGCAAAAGTGGTTTCCTGCACCAACACCAGTGCGAAAAGTGGGTTTTCAACACTAACACAAGTGCGAAAAGTGGTTTTCTCCACCAACACAAGTGCGAAGAATGGATTTTCAACACTAACACAAGTGCGAAAAGTGGTTTCCATCACCAACACAAGTGCGAAAAGTGGGTTTTCAACACTAACACAAGTGCGAAAAGTGGTTTCATACACCTACACAAGTGGAAAAGTGTTTTTTCAACACTAACTCAAGTGCGAAAAGTGGTTTCCTTCACCAACACAAGTGCGAAAAGTGTATTTTCAACACTAACACAAGTGCGAAAAGTGGTTTCCTACGCCAACACAAGTGCAAAAAGTGGTTTTTCAACACTAACACAAGTGCGAAAAGTGGTTTCCTACACCAACACAAGTGCGAAAAGTGGTTTTTCAACACTAACACAAGTGCGAAAAGTGGTTTTCCCACACTAATACAAGTGCAAAAGTGGTTTCCTGCACCAACACAAGTGCGAAAAGTGGTTTTTCAACACTAACACAAGTGCGAAAAGTGGTTTTTCAACACTAACACAAGTGCGAAAAGTGGTTTTTCAACACTAATACAAGTGCAAAAGTGGTTTCCTGCACCAACACAAGTGCGAAAAGTGGTTTTGCAACACTAACACAGGTGCGAAAAGTGGTTTTTCAACACTATCACAAGTGCAAAAAGTGTTTTTTCCACACCAATACAAGTGCAAAAGTGGTTTCCTGCACCAACACAAGTGCGAAAAGTGGTTTTTCAACACTAACACAAGTGCGAAAAGTGGTTTTTCAACACTATCACAAGTGCAAAAAGAGTTTTTTCCACACTAATACAAGTGCAAAAGTGGTTTCCTGCACCAACACAAGTGCGAAATGTGGTTTTTCAACACTAACACAAGTGCGAAAAGTGGTTTTTCAACACTAACACAAGTGCGAAAAGTGGTTTTTCCACACTAATACAAGTGCAAAAGTGGTTTCCTGCACCAACACATGTGCGAAAAGTGGTTTTTCAACACTAACACAAGTGCGAAAAGTGGTTTTTCAACACTATCACAAGTGCAAAAAGTGTTTTTTCCACACTAATACAAGTGCAAAAGTGGTTTCCTGCACCAACACCAGTGCGAAAAGTGGGTTTTCAACACTAACACAAGTGCGAAAAGTGGTTTTCTCCACCAACACAAGTGCGAAGAATGGATTTTCAACACTAACACAAGTGCGAAAAGTGGTTTCCATCACCAACACAAGTGCGAAAAGTGGGTTTTCAACACTAACACAAGTGCGAAAAGTGGTTTCATACACCTACACAAGTGGAAAAGTGTTTTTTCAACACTAACTCAAGTGCGAAAAGTGGTTTCCTTCACCAACACAAGTGCGAAAAGTGTATTTTCAACACTAACACAAGTGCGAAAAGTGGTTTCCTACGCCAACACAAGTGCAAAAAGTGGTTTTTCAACACTAACACAAGTGCGAAAAGTGGTTTCCTACACCAACACAAGTGCGAAAAGTGGTTTTTCAACACTAACACAAGTGCGAAAAGTGGTTTTCCCACACTAATACAAGTGCAAAAGTGGTTTCCTGCACCAACACAAGTGCGAAAAGTGGTTTTTCAACACTAACACAAGTGCGAAAAGTGGTTTTTCAACACTAACACAAGTGCGAAAAGTGGTTTTTCAACACTAATACAAGTGCAAAAGTGGTTTCCTGCACCAACACAAGTGCGAAAAGTGGTTTTGCAACACTAACACAGGTGCGAAAAGTGGTTTTTCAACACTATCACAAGTGCAAAAAGTGTTTTTTCCACACCAATACAAGTGCAAAAGTGGTTTCCTGCACCAACACAAGTGCGAAAAGTGGTTTTTCAACACTAACACAAGTGCGAAAAGTGGTTTTTCAACACTATCACAAGTGCAAAAAGTGTTTTTTTCACACTAATACAAATGCAAAAGTGGTTTCCTGCACCAACACAAGTGCGAAAAGTGGTTTTTCAACACTAACACAAGTGCGAAAAGTGGTTTTTCAACACTAACACAAGTGCGAAAAGTGTTTTTTCCACACTAATACAAGTGCAAAAGTGGTTTCCTGCACCAACACAAGTGCGAAAAGTGGTTTTTCAACACTAACACAAGTGCGAAAAGTGGTTTTTCAACACTAACACAAGTGCGAAAAGTAGTTTTCCACACTAATACAAGTGCAAAAGTGGTTTCCTGCACCAACACAATTGCGAAAAGTGGTTTTTCAACACTAACACAAGTGCGAAAAGTGGTTTTTCAACACTATCACAAGTGCAAAAAGTGTTTTTTCCACACTAGTACAAGTGCAAAAGTGGTTTCCTGCACCAACACAAGTGCGAAAAGTGGTTTTTCAACACTAACACAACTGCGAAAAGTGGTTTTTCAACACTAACACAAGTGCGAAAAGTGGTTTTTCCACACTAATACAAGTGCAAAAGTGGTTTCCTGCACCAACACAAGTGCGAAAAGTGGTTTTTCAACACTAACACAAGTGCGAAAAGTGGTTTTTCAACACTAACACAAGTGCGAAAAGTGTTTTTTCCACACTAATACAAGTGCAAAAGTGGTTTCCTGCACCAACACAAGTGCGAAAAGTGGTTTTTCAACACTAACACAAGTGCGAAAAGTGGTTTTTCAACACTAACACAAGTGCGAAAAGTGGTTTTTCCACACTAATACAAGTGCAAAAGTGGTTTCCTGCACCAAAACAAGTGCGAAAAGTGGTTTTTCAACACTAACACAAGTGCGAAAAGTGGTTTTTCAACACTATCACAAGTGCAAAAAGAGTTTTTTCCACACAATACAAGTGCAAAAGTGGTTTCCTGCACCAACACAAGTGCGAAAAGTGGTTTTTCAACACTAACACAAGTGCAAAAAGTGGTTTTTCAACACGAACACAAGTGCGAAAAGTGGTTTTGCCACACTAATACAAGTGCAAAAGTGGTTTCCTGCACCAACACAAGTGCGAAAAGTGGTTTTTCAACACTAACACAAGTGCGAAAAGTGGTTTTTCAACACTATCACAAGTGCAAAAAGAGTTTTTTCCACACTAATACAAGTGCAAAAGTAGTTTCCTGCACCAACACAAGTGCGAAATGTGGTTTTTCAACACTAACACAAGTGCGAAAAGTGGTTTTTCAACACTAACACAAGTGCGAAAAGTGGTTTTTCCCACACTAATACAAGTGCAAAAGTGGTTTCCTGCACCAACACATGTGCGAAAAGTGGTTTTTCAACACTAACACAAGTGCGAAAAGTGGTTTTTCAACACTATCACAAGTGCAAAAAGTGTTTTTTCCACACTAATACAAGTGCAAAAGTGGTTTCCTGCACCAACACCAGTGCGAAAAGTGGGTTTTCAACACTAACACAAGTGCGAAAAGTGGTTTTCTCCACCAACACAAGTGCGAAGAATGGATTTTCAACACTAACACAAGTGCGAAAAGTGGTTTCCATCACCAACACAAGTGCGAAAAGTGGGTTTTCAACACTAACACAAGTGCGAAAAGTGGTTTCATACACCTACACAAGTGCGAAAAGTGTTTTTTCAACACTAACTCAAGTGCGAAAAGTGGTTTCCTTCACCAACACAAGTGCGAAAAGTGTATTTTCAACACTAACATTAGTGCGAAAAGTGGTTTCCTACGCCAACACAAGTGCAAAAAGTGGTTTTTCAACACTAACACAAGTGCGAAAAGTGGTTTCCTACACCAACACAAGTGCGAAAAGTGGTTTTTCAACACTAACACAAGTGCGAAAAGTGGTTTTCCCACACTAATACAAGTGCAAAAGTGGTTTCCTGCACAAACACAAGTGCGAAAAGTGGTTTTTCAACACTAACACAAGTGCGAAAAGTGGTTTCCTACACCAACACAAGTGCGAAAAGTGGTTTCCTACACCAACACAAGTGCGAAAAGTGGTTTTTCAACACTAACACAACTGCGAAAAGTGGTTTCCTACACCAACACAAGTGCGAAAAGTGGTTTTTCAACACTAACACAAGTGCGAAAAGTGGTTTTTCAACACTAACACAAGTGCGAAAAGTGGTTTTTCAACATGAACACAAGTGCGAAAAGTGGTTTTGCCACACTAATACAAGTGCAAAAGTGGTTTCCTGCACCAACACAAGTGCGAAAAGTTGTTTTTCAACACTAACACAAGTGCGAAAAGTGGTTTTTGCAACACTATCACAAGTGCAAAAAGAGTTTTTCCCACACTAATACAAGTGCAAAAGTGGTTTCCTGCACCAACACAAGTGCGAAAAGTGGTTTTTCAACACTAACACAAGTGCGAAAAGTGGTTTTTCAACACTAACACAAGTGCGAAAAGTAGTTTTCCACACTAATACAAGTGCAAAAGTGGTTTCCTGCACCAACACAAGTGCGAAAAGTGGTTTTTCAACACTAACACAAGTGCGAAAAGTGGTTTTTCAACACTATCACAAGTGCAAAAAGTGTTTTTTCCACACTAATACAAGTGCAAAAGTGGTTTCCTGCACCAACACAAGTGCGAAAAGTGGTTTTTCAACACTAACACAACTGCGAAAAGTGGTTTTTCAACACTAACACAAGTGCGAAAAGTGGTTTTTCCACACTAATACAAGTGCAAAAGTGGTTTCCTGCACCAACACAAGTGCGAAAAGTGGTTTTTCAACACTAACACAAGTGCGAAAAGTGGTTTTTCAACACTAACACAAGTGCGAAAAGTGTTTTTTCCACACTAATACAAGTGCAAAAGTGGTTTCCTGCACCAACACAAGTGCGAAAAGTGGTTTCCTGCACCAACACAAGTGCGAAAAGTGGTTTTTCAACACTAACACAAGTGCGAAAAGTGGTTTTTCAACACTAACACAAGTGCGAAAAGTGTTTTTTCCACACTAATACAAGTGCAAAAGTGGTTTCCTGCACCAACACAAGTGCGAAAAGTGGTTTTTCAACACTAACACAAGTGCGAAAAGTGGTTTTTCAACACTAACACAAGTGCGAAAAGTAGTTTTCCACACTAATACAAGTGCAAAAGTGGTTTCCCTGCACCAACACAATTGCGAAAAGTGGTTTTTCAACACTAACACAAGTGCGAAAAGTGGTTTTTCAACACTATCACAAGTGCAAAAAGTGTTTTTTCCACACTAGTACAAGTGCAAAAGTGGTTTCCTGCACCAACACAAGTGCGAAAAGTGGTTTTTCAACACTAACACAACTGCGAAAAGTGGTTTTTCAACACTAACACAAGTGCGAAAAGTGTGGTTTTTCCACACTAATACAAGTGCAAAAGTGGTTTCCTGCACCAACACAAGTGCGAAAAGTGGTTTTTCAACACTAACACAAGTGCGAAAAGTGGTTTTTCAACACTAACACAAGTGCGAAAAGTGTTTTTTCCACACTAATACAAGTGCAAAAGTGGTTTCCTGCACCAACACAAGTGCGAAAAGTGGTTTTTCAACACTAACACAAGTGCGAAAAGTGGTTTTTCAACACTAACACAAGTGCGAAAAAGTGGTTTTTCCACACTAATACAAGTGCAAAAGTGGTTTCCTGCACCAAAACAAGTGCGAAAAGTGGTTTTTCAACACTAACACAAGTGCGAAAAGTGGTTTTTCAACACTATCACAAGTGCAAAAAGAGTTTTTTCCACACAATACAAGTGCAAAAGTGGTTTCCTGCACCCAACACAAGTGCGAAAAGTGGTTTTTCAACACTAACACAAGTGCAAAAAGTGGTTTTTCAACACGAACACAAGTGCGAAAAGTGGTTTTGCCACACTAATACAAGTGCAAAAGTGGTTTCCTGCACCAACACAAGTGCGAAAAGTGGTTTTTCAACACTAACACAAGTGCGAAAAGTGGTTTTTCAACACTATCACAAGTGCAAAAAGAGTTTTTTCCACACTAATACAAGTGCAAAAGTAGTTTCCTGCACCAACACAAGTGCGAAATGTGGTTTTTCAACACTAACACAAGTGCGAAAAGTGGTTTTTCAACACTAACACAAGTGCGAAAAGTGGTTTTTCCACACTAATACAAGTGCAAAAGTGGTTTCCTGCACCAACACATGTGCGAAAAGTGGTTTTTCAACACTAACACAAGTGCGAAAAGTGGTTTTTCAACACTACCACAAGTGCAAAAAGTGTTTTTTCCACACTAATACAAGTGCAAAAGTGGTTTCCTGCACCAACACCAGTGCGAAAAGTGGGTTTTCAACACTAACACAAGTGCGAAAAGTGGTTTTCTCCACCAACACAAGTGCGAAGAATGGATTTTCAACACTAACACAAGTGCGAAAAGTGGTTTCCATCACCAACACAAGTGCGAAAAGTGGGTTTTCAACACTAACACAAGTGCGAAAAGTGGTTTCATACACCTACACAAGTGCGAAAAGTGTTTTTTCAACACTAACTCAAGTGCGAAAAGTGTTTCCTTCACCAACACAAGTGCGAAAAGTGTATTTTCAACACTAACATTAGTGCGAAAAGTGGTTTCCTACGCCAACACAAGTGCAAAAAGTGGTTTTTCAACACTAACACAAGTGCGAAAAGTGGTTTCCTACACCAACACAAGTGCGAAAAGTGGTTTTTCAACACTAACACAAGTGCGAAAAGTGGTTTTCCCACACTAATACAAGTGCAAAAGTGGTTTCCTGCACAAACACAAGTGCGAAAAGTGGTTTTTCAACACTAACACAAGTGCGAAAAGTGGTTTCCTACACCAACACAAGTGCGAAAGTGGTTTCCTACACCAACACAAGTGCGAAAAGTGGTTTTTCAACACTAACACAACTGCGAAAAGTGGTTTCCTACACCAACACAAGTGCGAAAAGTGGTTTTTCAACACTAACACAAGTGCGAAAAGTGGTTTTTCAACACTAACACAAGTGCGAAAAGTGGTTTTTCAACATGAACACAAGTGCGAAAAGTGGTTTTGCCACACTAATACAAGTGCAAAAGTGGTTTCCTGCACCAACACAAGTGCGAAAAGTTGTTTTTCAACACTAACACAAGTGCGAAAAGTGGTTTTTTCAACACTATCACAAGTGCAAAAAGAGTTTTTCCCACACTAATACAAGTGCAAAAGTGGTTTCCCTGCACCAACACAAGTGCGAAAAGTGGTTTTTCAACACTAACACAAGTGCGAAAAGTGGTTTTTCAACACTAACACAAGTGCGAAAAGTAGTTTTCCACACTAATACAAGTGCAAAAGTGGTTTCCTGCACCAACACAAGTGCGAAAAGTGGTTTTTCAACACTAACACAAGTGCGAAAAGTGGTTTTTTCAACACTATCACAAGTGCAAAAAGTGTTTTTTCCACACTAATACAAGTGCAAAAGTGGTTTCCTGCACCAACACAAGTGCGAAAAGTGGTTTTTCAACACTAACACAACTGCGAAAAGTGGTTTTTCAACACTAACACAAGTGCGAAAAGTGGTTTTTTCCACACTAATACAAGTGCAAAAGTGGTTTCCTGCACCAACACAAGTGCGAAAAGTGGTTTTTCAACACTAACACAAGTGCGAAAAGTGGTTTTTCAACACTAACACAAGTGCGAAAAGTGTTTTTTCCACACTAATACAAGTGCAAAAGTGGTTTCCTGCACCAACACAAGTGCGAAAAGTGGTTTCCTACACCAACACAAGTGCGAAAAGTGGTTTTTCAACACAGTGGTTTTTCAACACTAACACAACTGCGAAAAGTGGTTTCCCTACACCAACACAAGTGCGAAAAGTGGTTTTTCAACACTAACACAAGTGCGAAAAGTGGTTTTTTCAACACTAACACAAGTGCGAAAAGTGGTTTTTCAACATGAACACAAGTGCGAAAAGTGGTTTTGCCACACTAATACAAGTGCAAAAGTGGTTTCCTGCACCAACACAAGTGCGAAAAGTGGTTTTTCAACACTAACACAAGTGCGAAAAGTGGTTTTTCCACACTAATACAAGTGCAAAAGTGGTTTCCTGCACCAACACATGTGCGAAAAGTGGTTTTTCAACACTAACAAGTGCGAAAGTGGTTTTTCAACACTATCACAAGTGCAAAAAGTGTTTTTTTCCACACTAATACAAGTGCAAAAAGTGGTTTCCTGCACCAACACCAGTGCGAAAAGTGGGTTTTCAACACTAACACAAGTGCGAAAAGTGGTTTTTCTCCAACAACACAAGTGCGAAGAATGGATTTTCAACACTAACACAAGTGCGAAAAGTGGTTTCCATCACCAACACAAGTGCGAAAAGTGGGTTTTCAACACTAACACAAGTGCGAAAAGTGGTTTCATACACCTACACAAGTGGAAAAGTGTTTTTCTCAACACTAACTCAAGTGCGAAAAGTGGTTTCCTTCACCAACACAAGTGCGAAAAGTGTATTTTCAACACTAACACAAGTGCGAAAAGTGGTTTCCTACGCCAACACAAGTGCAAAAAGTGTTTTTCAACACTAACACAAGTGCGAAAAGTGGTTTCCTACACCAACACAAGTGCGAAAAGTGTTTTCAACACTAACACAAGTGCGAAAAGTGGTTTTCCCCACACTAATACAAGTGCAAAAGTGGTTTCCTGCACCAACACAAGTGCGAAAAGTGGTTTTTCAACACTAACACAAGTGCGAAAAGTGGTTTTTCAACACTAACACAAGTGCGAAAAGTGGTTTTTCAACACTATACAAGTGCAAAAGTGGTTTCCTGCACCAACACAAGTGCGAAAAGTGGTTTTGCAACACTAACCACAGGTGCGAAAAGTGGTTTTTTCAACACTATCACAAGTGCAAAAAAGTGTTTTTTTTTTTCCACACCAATACAAGTG